>NC_080711.1:3121427-3328927 GCF_019097595.1 Hemibagrus wyckioides | reverse complement strand
CTCTACATCTCAGCTGTCTTACCTTCTCTCCGATCTCGGTGTCGTCTCCTCCAGGAAGGATCTCCAGGTCTGGGAGGAGAGCACAAGCCTCCAGCACTCTCTGATAGCTGCTTTCCTTTATCTGCTGCCCGAACACGATGTTCTCCCTCAGCGTGGCGTTCTGGATCCAGGCCTGCTGAGGCACGTACGCCACCGAACCCTGACCAGCACATCAACCAGGATATTAACCAGCACATTAACGCCTTAACCAACTTCTCTCTGCTTCATTCCTGCTCAGTTAATGCTGCAGAACATGATGCTTGTCTTTCTGTAAATTTGCTTCTCACAGATATTTTTCATCAGAATCATTATCATTATAGTTAGATCTGATCCAAAATGTCAAAACATGATTAAAAATATACATAGCCATATCATTTGTAAGCTTTGTAAAGTGTGTGTGTGTGTGTGTGTGTACCTTCACTGTGACCTCTCCGCTCTTTTTCTCCATCTCTCCCAGTACGGCAGAAAGAAGGGAGGATTTTCCGCTGCCGACGTGACCCACCACTGCCACCAGTGAGCCGTTTGGCACTTTCATACTCACTCTATAATAAATCATAATACATATAATCTTTATATGATAAATAAATATAATCTATTTACTGTACTACTAATAATAATCATGATAAAATTTCCATTTACATAGCACTTATATAGTTATACAGTTGCTTTGTAAATGGTTTTATTAAATAAATGTATTGTTTTTTATTAAATAAATAAAGCTGAGCAAATATTTACATGATTATAATTTTTTATTGTTTTACGTTTTTATTTATTTATTTATTTATTTATTTATTTATTTATTTATTTATTTATTTATTCATTTTTGTAGATAGTACTTTACTAATCCCAGTTTATTTTGAACAGAAGAGCTATCTTTTTAAAAAAAAATTTTTAACTAGCGTGGCCTCTGTACCTATCTCTGTTATTTAAAGAGGCGTGGCCTCTGTACCTATCTCTGTTATTTAAAGAGGTGTGGCCTCTGTACCTATCACTGTTATTTAAAGAGGCGTGGCCTCTGTACCTATCTCTGTTATTTAAAGAGGCGTGGCCTCTGTACCTATCACTGTTATTTAAAGAGGTGTGGCCTCTGTACCTATCACTGTTATTTAAAGAGGCGTGGCCTCTGTACCTATCTCTGTTATTTAAAGAGGCGTGGCCTCTGTACCTATCACTGTTATTTAAAGAGGCGTGGCCTCTGTACCTATCTCTGTTATTTAAAGAGGCGTGGCCTCTGTACCTATCTCTGTTATTTAAAGAGGCGTGGCCTCTGTACCTATCACTGTTATTTAAAGAGGCGTGGCCTCTGTACCTATCTCTGTTATTTAAAGAGGCGTGGCCTCTGTACCTATCTCTGTTATTTAAAGAGGCGTGGCCTCTGTACCTATCTCTGTTATTTAAAGAGGCGTGGCCTCTGTACCTATCTCTGTTATTTAAAGAGGCGTGGCCTCTGTACCTATCTCTGTTATTTAAAGAGGCGTGGCCTCTGTACCTATCACTGTTATTTAAAGAGGCGTGGCCTCTGTACCTATCTCTGTTATTTAAAGAGGCTTGGCCTCTGTACCTATCTCTGTTATTTAAAGAGGCGTGGCCTCTGTACCTATCACTGTTATTTAAAGAGGCGTGGCCTCTGTACCTATCACTGTTATTTAAAGAGGCGTGGCCTCTGTACCTATCTCTGTTATTTAAAGAGGCGTGGCCTCTGTACCTATCACTGTTATTTAAAGAGGTGTGGCCTCTGTACCTATCACTGTTATTTAAAGAGGCGTGGCCTCTGTACCTATCTCTGTTATTTAAAGAGGCGTGGCCTCTGTACCTATCACTGTTATTTAAAGAGGCGTGGCCTCTGTACCTATCTCTGTTATTTAAAGAGGCGTGGCCTCTGTACCTATCACTGTTATTTAAAGAGGCGTGGCCTCTGTACCTATCTCTGTTATTTAAAGAGGCGTGGCCTCTGTACCTATCTCTGTTATTTAAAGAGGCGTGGCCTCTGTACCTATCTCTGTTATTTAAAGAGGCGTGGCCTCTGTACCTATCTCTGTTATTTAAAGAGGCGTGGCCTCTGTACCTATCTCTGTTATTTAAAGAGGCTTGGCCTCTGTACCTATCACTGTTATTTAAAGAGGCGTGGCCTCTGTACCTATCTCTGTTATTTAAAGAGGCTTGGCCTCTGTACCTATCACTGTTATTTAAAGAGGCGTGGCCTCTGTACCTATCTCTGTTATTTAAAGAGGCGTGGCCTCTGTACCTATCTCTGTTATTTAAAGAGGCGTGGCCTCTGTACCTATCTCTGTTATTTAAAGAGGCGTGGCCTCTGTACCTATCTCTGTTATTTAAAGAGGCGTGGCCTCTGTACCTATCTCTGTTATTTAAAGAGGCGTGGCCTCTGTACCTATCTCTGTTATTTAAAGAGGCTTGGCCTCTGTACCTATCACTGTTATTTAAAGAGGCGTGGCCTCTGTACCTATCTCTGTTATTTAAAGAGGCGTGGCCTCTGTACCTATCTCTGTTATTTAAAGAGGCGTGGCCTCTGTACCTATCTCTGTTATTTAAAGAGGCTTGGCCTCTGTACCTATCACTGTTATTTAAAGAGGCGTGGCCTCTGTACCTATCTCTGTTATTTAAAGAGGCGTGGCCTCTGTACCTATCTCTGTTATTTAAAGAGGTGTGGCCTCTGTACCTATCTCTGTTATTTAAAGAGGCGTGGCCTCTGTACCTATCTCTGTTATTTAAAGAGGTGTGGCCTCTGTACCTATCACTGTTATTTAAAGAGGCGTGGCCTCTGTACCTATCTCTGTTATTTAAAGAGGCTTGGCCTCTGTACCTATCTCTGTTATTTAAAGAGGCGTGGCCTCTGTACCTATCACTGTTATTTAAAGAGGCGTGGCCTCTGTACCTATCACTGTTATTTAAAGAGGCGTGGCCTCTGTACCTATCACTGTTATTTAAAGAGGTGTGGCCTCTGTACCTATCTCTGTTATTTAAAGAGGCTTGGCCTCTGTACCTATCACTGTTATTTAAAGAGGCGTGGCCTTTGTACCTATCTCTGTTATTTAAAGAGGCTTGGCCTCTGTACCTATCACTGTTATTTAAAGAGGCGTGGCCTTTGTACCTATCACTGTTATTTAAAGAGGCTTGGCCTCTGTACCTATCACTGTTATTTAAAGAGGCTTGGCCTCTGTACCTATCACTGTTATTTAAAGAGGCGTGGCCTTTGTACCTATCTCTGTTATTTAAAGAGGCGTGGCCTCTATACCTGTCATCGTTATTTAAAGAGGCGTGGCCTCTGTATATTTCAGTCCCTGTAAAGAAGGCATGGCCTCTGTACCTGTCATTCCACTTAAGAAAGGTGTGGCCTGTCTTGTCAGTCCTACTGAAGGGGTGTGGCCTCTTTTAGTAGCTGTGTTTAAGTCTTAGTAGATGAGGTGCGGCTTCTGTGATTGTACGTGTCATTCCTCTTTAAAGAGGTGGGGCTTATCTATCTATCTATCTATCTATCTATCTATCTATCTATCTATCTATCTATCTATCTATCTATCTATCTATCTATCTATCTATCTATCTATCTAGTTTTTAACTAGACTATTGTACTGCATTTAAAATGAGTTTAATGTGATGACACTAAATTGTTGTGCTTTAAGAGAACTAAAACACTTTGGTAACACAAATTCTGTTGATTATTTCCCTATACTCATAACTGCAATCTCTCACCCTGACGTTTATTATTATCATAATTATTATTCAGCATTATCTTTTGGACCTCGAGCTGTTCACCTCTTTAAACACAGCGCTCCGTCTCTGCTCCAGCTGAAAGAGCCGTCCTCTATCACGATGCTCTCACCGTCTGAGGGAAGAGAATAATAACATGAGATTAATTAATTAAACAACAACATAGCTGCCTTCTCTCTATATATTAATGACTTACTTTTATCTTAAAGCATCTATGTGCATTAAAATATCCACTTTATCTTTAAATATATTTACCCAAGTGGTGTATCTCTATAAAAGTAAATAAAAAATAGTAAATGCTATAAATCATAATTAAAACACACACACACACACACACACCACGTCACGTCTTGATTGATGGATCAGGAGAAATTTTTGGAAAGATGTGTCTTTCTGTATTTTTTAAATTCCCTTCTGGTGTGTGTGTGTGTGTGTGTGTTCATAGATAATGCAATTCAGTAGTTTATTGAGGATGAATCTCATGATCAGATGTTGACTCCACACTCACCCGGAGTGTACGGAGTTCTGGACACAGCGTCCACTCTCAGCTCGTCCTGACACAGGAACTTCCCGAGACGTTTGAGAGAGACAACAGCCTGAAAACAGTCCTTTTCCTCATTAGTCTCCTTCATTCATGTATAAATAAATAATTATCTAAGAACTCTTCACTTCAGAGTGAGGTGGAGTGTGTCACCGTGTCTCAGACTCATATTAGTGGATGACTCGCCTGCATGGTGGTGCTCATGGCGAAGGGAAGCTGACTCAGTGGCGTCTTGAGGATATTGATGAGAGCCAGGGAGACAAAGACCTTCTGAGCGTCCAGAACGTTCTTCTCATCGATGAGAACGTAAAACCCAAACATGGCGAAGGCAATCTAAACATACAAGCCTCAACTTTAATAAGAGTGGAACAATACAGGAGGTGATTATTAATGGAGTCATGGTCTCTGTGTGAAGGAAGGTGTGGCCTTGGTGCATGTCAGTGTAAAGAAAGAAGGCGTGGCCTCTTGTCATTACAATTACTATATATACTTTTCATTCTTATTTAAAGAGGCATGGTCTCCGTCTTGTCGGTCCCAGTAAAGGGGCGTGGCCTCTTTTGCTAGCAGTGGTTTTAGGCTCGGTGGAAAAGGCGTGGCTTTGGTGTCTGTACTTCTCATTCTTTTCAAGAGGTATCTCTTCTGTTCCTTTCAGTCCCAGTAAAGGAGGTGTGGCCTCTGTATCTATCATGGTTATTTAAAGAGGTGTGGCCTCTGTACCTTTCAGTCCCATTAAAGGAGGCGTGTCCTCTGTACCTGTCATTACAATTTAGAAAGGTGTGGCATGTCTTGTCAGTCCCACTAAAGGAGTGTGGCCTCTTTCAGTAGCTATGTTTCAGTCTCAGTAGAAGAGGTGTGGCTTCTTTGATTGTACACGTCATTCCTCTTTGGCCTCTGTAGTCCCAGTAAAGTAGGCGTGGCTTCTGTATCTATCATTGTTATTTAAAGAGGTGTGGCCTCTGTACCTTTCAGACCCAGTAAAGAAAAGCAAAAAGCCAGAAAATTGCAGCACAGGAATGACATTTTCTGTGACATACCAGGAAAGTGGAGGAGTTGAAGGAGGCGATGGAGATGGAATAAAGGATTTGTGATTTCTTCATTGCCTTCAGTTCCTTCTCCCTGAAACTCAGCACTCGCTCCTCGAACGCTTTCTCCCAGGCATAAAACTTCAGGATCTTTATTCCACTCAGAATCTCGTTCATCAGCTTTATTCGTCCATCCATGTGCTTCATCTGGAACTCCTGAGTCCAGATCCACACACGATGAATCATAAGGAGGCTTGTGATCATGCTTATAGTCATTTACGAACATTTTATTCAGTGCAATGTAATGTAAAGTATGGTGGCCGAGAAATCTAAAACAACATAAAACTGAAAACAAAATAACAAATCAGAAAACACAACAATTCAGACAAAGCGGAAAAGGTAGGTATAGTTTGTGAATGGAATTCTTCTCTCTGATTGGACGAGACATGGGTCACTCAGGATCTACAGGAGGTCCAGCAGTAGCTGCAGCAGTAGAAAGTGGATTGGTGTGTGTATGAACACAGCTCTGCTCTTATAGCGCTCCTTACATCCTTTAATCTGGAATAGTTTGGTCTCGGAAACATTCCTGTGTTCTTCAGGTGTGTTTTTAGAGATTGCAAACTAATCTTTACTCCATGATACGCTATCTGAATATCCAACATCACGCCATATGAACCTCCTTCCTCATAGTAGCACTAAATGAATTATATTCTCTTATCAATATAAGTATATGTTTGTCATTTTCTTTAAAACATTTTAAATCTTTAAAAAAGATTTAAAGTTGCACTATCGAAAAATCTGGTTTAAAGTGAAGCCAGAACTCCGCACATGTACAAGAAATAAAGTTCGATACACAATTTCCTACTGCTTGTTTATCCTGAGTGACAGATATCTCGTCCAATCAGAGGTAAGAATTCCATTTGGAAACTATACCTACCTTTTCCGGTTTGTCTGGATCGTCCTTCTGTTTTTGGATTTATTTTGTTTTGTACTTCTTGGCCACAAAAACTAGCAAATAAATAAAGGATGGTGTTGTTCCCAGTTTTACTGAATGTTATCAGGATGTTCCTGATAAATAATGAAAACGAACATCTTACCTGCAGTTTGCTGCGCATTTTGGCGATGAGGCCATTCAGAGGGAAGATAAAGATCACTGTAGTGATTCCCGCTAAAGCCGAAGGCCCCAAACGCTTCAGGGTGAAAATCATAAAATGAAACATAAACATCCGAATCCATTGCCAAGAATGATTTTATTATATATTTTAATGGTTATATTTATAATTAACACAATAAACTACTGAGATTTCAGGAATAAGTGAACTCTGCATTACTTTCTAATTAAATTATGATATGAATTAAATTAAGTTTTTGTTCTGGTACCTGCCAAAGAAAGAAAAGACACAGAGCGACTTCAATGGGCGCTAACCAAACCGCGTTGAAGTACACAACAAAGTCCATGAGTTTCTGAGTGTCAGTGGAGACCAAGTTCACTATCTCTCCGACTGTACATGCCCTGCGGGCAGTGTTGCTGATCACCAGAGACTGAGAGAGAGAGAGAGAGAGAGAGAGAGAGAGAAAAAAGATTTTATGTACCTCTTAATATTTTAATATGTTAATATTATGAGTGCGTATATAATGTGTATATACACTGTCCATCCAAAAAAAAGTGTCACCACTTGGATTTAACTAAGCGAATAGGTAGGAGCCTCCCATTGGATAATTACTGCATGGATGATTGTGTTTCAGCTGACAACCGGCAAGTTATTTAACCCTAACTGATGCAAGGAGTAGCTTCTCATTTCTTAAACAACCGTGTCAGAAGACACATCCTGTGAATGTGGTAAAGATGTTAATCTGTTTCAGAAGGGTCAAATTATTGGCATTCATCAAGCAAAGAAAATATCTAAGGAGATGGCTACTAAGATTGGGTTAAGAACTGTTTAAGGCATTATTAAAAACTGGAAGGATAGTGGGGAACCATCATCTCCGAGGAAGAAAATCTTGAATGATCGTGATCGGCGATCACCTAAAGGTTTCAATTTGCTAGGAGAATAAAGATTGGACTCTGGAGTAATGGTCTGATGAGTCTCTTGATTTACCCTGTTCCAGAGTGATGGGTGCATCAGGGTAAGGAGAAAGGCAGATGAATGATCCACCCATCATGCCTAGTGCCTACCGTACAAGCCTGTGGGGGCAGTGCTATGATCTGGGGTTGCTGCAGTCGGTCAGGTCTAGGTTCAGCAACGTTATGTGCCCAAAGAATGAGGTCAGCTGACTACCTGAATATACCGAATGACCAGGTTATTCCATCAATGGATTTTTTTCCTCCCTGATGGCACGGGCATATTCCAAGACGACAATGCCAGGATCCATCGGGCTCAAATTGTGAACGAGTGGTTCAGAGAGCATGAGACATCATTTTCACACATGGATTGGCCACCACAGAGTCCAGACCTTAACGCCACTGAGAATCTTTGGGATGTGCTGGAGAAGATTTTGCGGTGCAGCGGTCCAACTCTCCCCATCATCAATACAAGATCTTGGCGAAAAATTAATGCGACTCTGGACGGGAATAAATGTTGTGACATTGCAGAAGCTTATCGAAACGATGCCACGGCGAATGTGTGCCGTAATTAAAGCTAAAAGAGGTCCAATGAAATATTAGAGTGGGTGACTTTTCTTTTTTGGACGTGTATAATGTGTGTGTATAATGTGTGTACATAATGTCAGACTTCAGAATGTAAACGATGGGCGTGACAAATAAGAGACTCTACCTTCCTATAGACGAGACCCATGATGGCGGTTTTGACCCTCATGCCCACGGTGAAGCAGCTGTACATGTACTGATGATTAAAGAGCGACTGCAGGCACGAGAGCAGGAACATGGAGAAGGCGAATAAATAACCCTTCCACAAGGGGGCGTCCTTATCTCTCACCACGTCCAGCAGCAGACTGAGGGAGGAAAATAAAATACAATCACGCTGCACATGGATCCACCTGATGATTGATATTAACCTCTTAAAACTGGTTTCTTTTATTGTGTCATTTGATTTAGTACAATACAAATCTTATATGAGCTATGAAGATTCTCTCGGACCTGAGCAGCTGAGGGATGGAGAACATGAAGGCGTCATGGAAGATCAGGCAGAGCGTTCCTGACAGGAAGTACGGGCCGAAGGTTTTGGCTAGCGTGCGCAGCAGGAGGAAGCCGGCGCTCTGTTCCTGGCGCAGTTTCTGCAGGAGCTGCATCTGCTCCGTGATCCTGCAGCTCAGGGTTCGAGATACGTTCACACACCGCTCCTGCCTGAGCATGGAGGGAAAACAGGCATGTAAACAGGCATGTAAACTTTTGATGGTGTTCTAAGAGTTCCTTAAATTTCCTGTAACACTGCTGTGATATTTCACCATGTCTATTGCTCATCCCGCTTGGGTTTCCTCAGTAAAATTCCACTTCCTAGTTTAGATAGATAGATAGATAGATAGATAGATAGATAGATAGATAGATAGATAGATAGATAGATAGATAGATAGATAGATAGATAGATAGATAGATAGATAGATAGATAGATAGATAGATAGATACTTTATTCATCCCAGTAGGAAATTTGAAGCAATTACTACATTACTACAAAGACATTAAATATTCAAAGGTTTAGGATGTATATAGGAGTCTAATGCTAGTCAGTCATATAGCAAACATAGAGAAAGCTAATGCTCACTGATATATAAATATATATAGCAAGCTAACAGTAGCTAGCATACAGAAAGCTAATGCTAACGATTACCAGCTAACATTAAATATTACATAGCTAATTCTCATTCATTTAGCCATTTTAGTAAGCACTTTAAATTAGTCAGGCACCACACGGAAAAGGAGCAGAAATGGCTATGTAGCATGTAGATGTATGTGTGTGTGTGTGTGCGCACATCAATGTGAGCTAGACAGCTAGCTAGTAATTCAGCTATAACGTGTGTGACTTCTGGAAGCTGTATTTTTTTCAGTGTCTTCAGGACAGGACCCTTTGTGGATTGACAATTTACGTTTTTCAGACTTAAAGATAGTGAAGAAAATGGGATGTGGTAGATTAGCGGTTAAGGTGTTTGGCTACTGATCTGAAGGTTGTGGGTTTAAATCCCAGGTCCACCTGGTGCACTGCTTAACCCTCAATTGCTCAGTTGTATAAAACAATGAGATATCTGGAGACAGGCGTCTGCCAAATACAAGAAATGTAAATGTATATACAGGTATATGGTGATGGAATGAAACACCTGTCTATAGATGCTATAACGTAAGCGATGGCATGAGCTAAGTGAGCGAGAAGATCTTACTGTAGTTCAGCACACTGTGTGCTCCACTCTCTCTCCAGGTCGCTGATGATCTTTTCCGATGTGTCTTCTTCTCGTAAAGACCAGAGATCTTCAGAGGTTAAAGGTGAGCGATAGCCTTTCACCACCAGCCTGAGAAACCGTTCACACACATGACATCCAACATTTTTGTTATTAGAATTAAACAGTTAATCCATAGCCCTTATATATACAGAAAATATTCATTACAGCAATGTACTACAGGCATTCTGGGCTGAGTTTTATTTTTTCTAAATGTACAGAAAATGAAATCATCTCAGTCTGAAATCTTGCACTAATGTTGTTTGTTGAATGTTTAAGAGTTTAAAAGTTTTAAAGTTACTTCAGGTGGAAGGATTTTTCCATCTGTTCCGCTACATTTTTGTTATAGTCTCAAAAATATATTACAAAACCCTAGAAGAATAATCTTTCATTATTTTGCTGTTTTAATCTAGCATTTTTATTTTTTTTAATGGGTCTATGAGCTTTGGAAATGATCTGATTTTATGTAAAAAATATTATCATTTATGTTTCTTATGTTATAATAAAAACAACACTAATATTACTACTAATAATGCTACTAATAATACTAATAATACTACTACTAATAAAAAGGTCATAAAAACATTTAAATAATTATTTAAAAAATAAATTCTTTGTTTCTTTTATTTTTCTTACCCATTTCACTTTTATAATATTTATGTTAAACAATTTTGTAAACAAAAAAATAAATGAATTTTTTTAAATTAAAAATAATTTCATTATTATTATCATTATTAATAACATTATTAGTATTATTACAGGGAATAAAGTGCATTTCTGATTATTTCTAAAAATGATGAGGGCATTCGTGTCTCCTGATGTGTATAAAATGTATAAAACACTATATAAAACTCACCCACTGAACCACCAGAACAGCGCTTTAGAGAGAAAAGACGCATCTTCAACAGGACATGGGTTCTCCTGGAGAAGTAACAAGTCAGTAACTTAAAATGGATAACAGTTGTGTTAAACAGTATTTAAAAGAAATCTGAGCATCTGAAGACACTCTGTTATATTTACTTGGACAGACAGACAGACAGACAGACAGACAGATATGAGGACTGTTTGTGAATTCTGCTGTACCATCACATGGCCTGGTTTCAAAGCGAGCGGTCGTTGATCAGAGAAACAGCTGAGGATGAGCTGAGCGAGCTCAAGAGAGAAGCAGGAGAAAAACACCACCAGTCGCATCGCACCTTGGGAGAAATCCTGCCAAAACACACCAATTTGTTCAAAATTTGACTTCCATTAGAAAAAGTGTTTCTATCTATAATTTATTACATACTCAAGAGAGCTGGAGGTGGGATTTATAGACAAAAGGCTCACACAGAGGCGTGTCCCAATAATCTCTGTACTAGATAACTAGTCTCCTAGATCACCATGTACATCCACATTGTGTGTGTGTGTGTGTGTGCGCATGTATAAGCATGTTTATGTATGATTTTAAATGTTCCCTGAGTGACAAAATAATAATGAGAGGCTTAAATCCTGGCATTTGTGTTTGGGAAAAAGGCAGTAAATTCTTGAACATCAAAGCTAGCAATTAGTTCAAATTGCCGGAAAGGATTGTCACTGGACCTGCGCTAACACGCCACTCTTCACATTCCACTGTTCAGTTGCAGTAAAAGGCCTCTGACATGGCCTCTGCCACAATATCTGTCAGTCACTGTAAGGGGGGGCGTGGCCTCTGCCACGATATCTGTCAGTCACTGTAAGGGGGGGCGTGGCCTCTGCCACAATATCTGTCAGTCACTGTAAGGGGGGCATGGCCTCTGCCACAATATCTGTCAGTCACTGTAAGGGGGGGCATGGCTTCTGCCACAATATCTGTCAGTCACTGTAAGTGGGGCGTGGCCTCTGCCACAATATCTGTCAGTCACTGTAAGGGGGGGCATGGCCTCTGCCACAATATCTGTCAGTCACTGTAAGGGGGGGCATGGCCTCTGCCACAATATCTGTCAGTCACTGTAAGTGGGGCGTGGCCTCTTCCACAATATCTGTCAGTCACTGTAAGGGGGGGCATGGCCTCTGCCACAATATCTGTCAGTCACTGTAAGTGGGGCGTGGCCTCTGCCACAATATCTGTCAGTCACTGTAAGGGGGGGCATGGCCTCTGCCACAATTTCTGTCAGTCACTGTAAGGGGGGGCATGGCCTCTGCCACAATTTCTGTTAGTCACTGTAAGTGGGACGTGGCCTCTGTCTATATTTCTGTCAGTCACTGTAAGTGGGGCGTGGCCTCTGTCTCAATATCTGTCAGTCACTGTAAGTGGGGCGTGGCCTCTGTCTCAATATCTGTCAGTCACTATAAGGGGGTGTGGCCTCTGTCTATATTTCTGTCAGTCACTTTGAAGGAGGTGTGGCCTCTGTCTACATTTCTGTCAGTCACTGTGAAGGAGGTGTGGCCTAGACCTGTATTATGAATTATTCAGTAATACTTATATAATAATACTATAAGAGATATGTGTGTATTAGGGTTTAGTAAATTGATAAAACCAGACCTGAATAGAGCACATGGATGTAAACAATGGTGACAATTGTACTGTGTGTGTATGTTTGTGTGTGTGTGTGTGTGTGTGCGCTGACAGAGAGAGCACTGAGGCTGTATAAACACAGCTTTGATTGTTCTACTAAACACACACACACACACACACAGAATTGAGCTCTAATCTGATCAGTGGCTTCACACTGAATCTAAACTAAATGATGAACTTTAAGTGTGATTATCTTTATAGAATACACATTTATAAACCATAATAAAAATATGTTTAGTGTAGAAGGATTAACAGGTTTTATATTTATTGTCATTTCACAGACAGACAAGCAGACAGACAGGCAGACAGACAGGCAGGCAGACAGACAGGCAGACAGACAGGCAGGCAGACAGACAGGTCTACCTCTCCCACGGTGGTGTGGATGTTTGCTCTGAGCGGAACGATGGAACAGATCACCGTCATAGTCCAGTAGAGAAAAAGAAAAAGTGAGGAGCGGCATCCCATTATTCTTTCCAGATGGATGATACACACTGCCAAGACCTGATCACACACACACACACACACACACACACAAAGTCTCAAACTACCAACATAACAGAAAGTTGAGAAACCAAACTTTTCATTCATGTGTAATATTTGTGATGTGTTCTGATCCGATGTTGTTGGTTGCTGCTTTGCTGTCATTATTCCTGTAAGAAGTCAGCAGTCCTGATGTCCTGATTGCTAGCACAGCTACAATGGCGGTAATTAAACAATTAATCAAGCCTCAGGGATAACCGTCAGGCTTCCATGATAGCTCCTGAAACCGAATGAGCTTCTTTTATCACTCATGCATTTTTGAAGCTGAAGCTCAATAGCTAAACTATGGCTTTAGGAGATCATTCATCCCTGTGGCAATCAAACTGTTCTTAAATTCCTCTCTTTAAGTGTTGGGACATTTTCATGTGCAATAATCAATAATGGGTGCTATAGTAATTATTGGCCTTTCATGCACATTACAATCACCAATTACAGTTCTACACTATTATTTGTACAGTATCTGTATTTATTTATTCTATATTATGCTTTATTTTTACTTTTTCTTTCTTTTCAGTCTTCTTCTTGTATATAGTATATATTCTTTTCTCTGTCTCTTCCATTTTAATTAGAGCAACTGTAACATGGCAAAGCAATCCCGCCTTTATTAATGGGATTAATAAAGTTCTTCGAATCTTGAATCGATGATATGAAATGATGAGTGAGACACACCTACTGATGATGCGTTAGCATGCGAGTTTGAGAGTACAGATAAAGAGGTAAGGAAGCCGGACAGACTGAAGCTGCATCAGCGTCACTCTTTCTGGAGATGAGGTTGGGGATACATCCAATGACACCAATCAGCAGGTAATCGAATGCCAAAGATCATGTCTGATCAGGAATCTTCTAATCAGAGATGTTTTGTAATTCTGAGTCGAACCTCTGGCTCTGTACACTGGGAGATGAATCTCAGATACAAAAGAGCCATTTCGGTGATTGAACAACCAAAAAATTATGGATTTTATTAGAGTTTTTTTATTATGGTGCAGTGGTGGTTCAAGTGGTAAAGGCTCTGTGTTGTTGACTGGAGGATTAGGGTTCAAGCCCCAGCACCACCAAGTTCCACTTGGGCATTTAAACAAGGCCTTTTACCCTCCCTGCTCCAGAGGTGCTGTATCATAGCTGCCCCTCAGCTGGGATATGCAAAGAAATTAATTCCACTGTGCTGTAATGTATACGTGGAGATAATAATAAAGGCTTCTTGTAGTTCTTATTTTTAGGTCAATCCCACAATCCTCTGCTTATATTCAATTCAGTTTTATATGTATAGTTTATAGTTTTTAGAAATGGATACCATAGACACTGTCCTGTGAGTCCTGGGGTGAGCACAGGACAGTCTTTATGATTACTGGAGGAGTTCTTAGGTCCATGTGAGATTATCCACTTATAACAAATGTATGTGAAGAAATATAACGTTATTAATTCAATTCAATTTATTTGTCTAGCGCTTTTAACAGTGGACAAGCAGCTTTACAGAACATACATAGACGCATAAAATAGAAATGATAAAGTTTAAGGTTAAGTTAATATTTATTCCTAATATTTATCCCTAATGAGCAAGCCTGAGGTGACGGTGGTGAGGAAAACTCCCTGAGGAAGAAACCTTAAGAGGAACCAGGCTCAGAAGGGAACCTCATCCTCATTTGGGTGACACTGGACTAGTAAATAATGTCCTTTCTGTAACAGTTAATATTCATGTGGAATTGTGTGACCAAGGTCTTCTGAGCATCTAACAGGTCAACATAATTTCTGAGTTATAATAGTGTTATATTATAACACTAATTCCTTCCTGCTGAAAGCTGACCGATGCATCGGATAGTCTCCGAGTCGTTACAGTAAGTACCACCGTTATCTTTTGTAAAAATGTATACACATATTCACTAAGACAGAGACAGTACACCGTGATATCTGTTTAAAAAATAGTTTGTAATGGAAGTTAGTTGTAAAGTTGAGACTTTATGAGGAAAAGATAAAGAGAAGGAGAGATTTTTGTACCATGGTAAGGCTGCGAATGACGGGTCTCAGGAGGAAAACCATGTGGTGTTTGATCGCTGCTTTCCTCTCAAACAGCAGATAAAGCAGCTCCAAAATACCGAATAACACCAAGCACACACCCAGAACCTAAACACACACACACACGATGTAGATCTTGTCTACTACAATGATGTTAATGACCACATGTTTTTTGCTCACTGTTTTGGCGCAGCAGAGTCTGGAGAAGGAGATGCGGCCATGATGGAAGCGTCGGAGGTAGAGGACGTAAAATGGACAGCAAAGCCACAGATAGAAACAGGGGAACCAGACAAGAACCGTGTGCTGAAAACACTTCGTCAGGTCCGGGTTTAATGTGTACCACGTCACGTTCCAGTCCTGAACACAGACACAAAATAACACACACATTCAATTCTGTATAAAGATATTATAGAACATATCATTACGTGTCCTTCTGGGTTAAGCAAAATACTTTTTTAATCTTTAATACCAGTTCTACTGCTATTAGTTTAAGTTTTAGTTTTAGTTACTAGTTTTAGTTTTTTTTCCCCCTCATGTTCCCAGTACAGTGTGTGTGTGTGTCAGTGTAAGCAAAATCAATTTTCTTATATGGACAATAAAACCCATTCTGTAATCGACACATGACATAAATCTATTATATTCATGATATCTATTTTAATTAAAGTAAAATATCAACTATTAATCATAATGATTAAACTATTGAACTTAATATTACACTTTGTAATAAAGTAAACTAAAAAATAATCATAATAATATTAATAATTAATAAAAAAATAATTATAATAATTACTATATGTACCATATACATTCTAAGTAAACTTTAACACAAAATTCATTAGATGTTATTTATAATAATTTATATTTTAGATAAATATTTATAATAAAAAACAAAAAGAAAAAGCCCCCTAAAATATAGTCTAATAATAATAATAATAACAATAATAATTGCATACCTATAATATGACCATAATATAAACATAATATAATTAATGTAATTAATATAAATTTATTAATCTGTAATTTTATAATGTAAGCATGGAATAACTTTATATACTGTATGTATTAAATTAATTCCACATTCTATATCTAATAATATTGTTTATGTAACATGGTGGTCGATTTCTCTATTCTGATTGGTCAGAATATATAAATAATAATATAAACTCATAATAGCCATTTTAACCAAAACTTTTAACCATATTTTTAAAAAAATAAATTTGACAAAATAATCAATATAAATGCTGTATTTTATATAATAATAATAATAATAATAATAATAATAATAATAATAGTAATCATGTTTGTTATTATTATTTGTCTGTTTAAAAATATGTACTAATGTATTAATAATAATAATTATTATTATTTTATTTTATTTTATTTTATTTTATTTTTTTTTATTTTATTTTATTTATTTTACTGTATTAGGTTTTAGAAATATCTAATAATGTATTAAACCATCTTTGTGTCTATAGTACATATTAAAGGACATATTACACCTGTAGTATTCATATAAGCTCAAATACACACAATACACTCAAAATATCCATCATAATAATCTCCTAAACCCCCAATATCTGTCATATTAACCGAAACTGAACTCTAATACTAATATTAAATACTAACTAACACAGTATCATACAGTGCCAAGTCCCGAGCATTATAAAAGAATATGATGTATTATATCACTCATGAAGATGTCTAAAGAGCTGTGTAATCTTGTCGTTTTGGTATATTTTTACTTCATTAGTCTGGGTTCACTAATCTTCAGACATTCCGTGGGAAACAATGTCAAAGCTTTTCACTCTCCAGACCTGCTCATGCATGTCCCATCTGCCGTATCACTATTAAAAAATATAGATATTCAGAAATGCCGTTTAAAACTTTTTAAATATTTGCTTTAGGCCTTAAAATCATTCCCGAGAACGTGTGTGTAGGTGTAGAGTTTCTGCATTAAATCTGTGCAAATCGACCCCTCCTTTTAACACGCTATCTCTTTCATTTAGGTTTATACCTAGAGGGCAACTTAAATGTTCTGGTAAACTCGAGACATTTAAATGTTTGTGTGTGTGTGTGTGTGTGTGTGTAAAGCTGTATAAGACATGAACACACACTGACACATGCGCCGGCATGCCCCACTCACTGCCATGTGACGTCTGATTCTGTTTACTGTAAAAGAGCTTTTTTATTTTTTAGCAGACTTGCTAACCCTGGATATTTACACAGCGTTCGTTTCAGTCCATTACTTCACATTCTAAAGGTCTAAATGTATTTGTTTTAAGGCGGCAGTTGAGCAGGAAAAAATAAAAAGATGAAAAGCACACAGTGTCCCCCTTTAACTTAATGTAGTCAATCAGCCAGGACTTCTGACTCAGTATGAATCACAGTTATCTAATCCACGGAAAAAGTCTAAAGATAATCATAGGTTCATTTTGGAACCAAATCACTTTCTTCCTTGAAGTAAAAGTAAAAATTAAAGGGAAAATTCTTCAGATAAAACGTCAAAAAATGTCAGTCTCACACACTCATTTTAGTTACTGATGATAAATTAATGCTTTGTTCACCAAAGTTACACAGGAATCATTAGCTAAAGCTAACCAACAGCCACTTTATTCCTAATTTCTGCAAATTAGCTGATCGCTACTAGCCAGTTTGTTGTCATATTGATTTGAACTTTAACAAGAGATGACCTTGAGAAAGAGATCTGATACTGTCACTGCTTTCTGCTGCTACTAAAGCTTTGTATTCATCATGACAGTTTTGTGTGTATTGTAACAACTGGCTAGTAGCAATCAGTTAATTTGCATCATGCTAGCTATCTTTTTTAGAAATTAGGCATAAAGTGGTTGTTGGTTAAAAAACTGTGATCATGATGTTCGAATTTAACGAGCCACAAGAATATGAAAGGAAAAGTATTTTTCAGCCAATAGAACTGTGACTGGAAATTCCCTTTCAGACAAAGAATTTGGGAGTGTTCTCATTAGAAATCATTATTAAGGAGTAACACAATGATTGTGAAACAACTCAATAGAAAAGACAACACTTTGCACTGTTGCTGCATATCCACTAACTAATAAACAATCCGATATTACAGATAATGTAGCTAACTTTATGCTAATACAGTGGAACCTCAGCGTAGGAAGTTAATCGGTTCTGGAGGCGAGTTCTTAAGGTGAAAGTTTGTACTATGAAACAAAGTTTCCCATAAATAATAATGTAAATGAAGATAATCCGTTCCAGCCGCCCAAAAATATGACCAATATTCCCAATCTGAAGTGTATGTAAACTGTACGGCTGCTTACAAAGAACTGACCCAAGCCAAGCATTCCATGTCAAGGCTCCTCACAGGAAGTCATGCCATCAAGCTTGGGCTAAAAATAGAACAGACCACCCACGCCACCTATCTGTCGATCTAGCCGGCATTCAGTTCAGTTCGGTTCCTTCATATGCCAAAAATGCTTCATACGCCTTGCAAAATTTTTTAAGGAGAAAATTTATAAGGGAGGGCATTCGTATGTCCAGGTTCCACTGTATGTGCGCTCTTAGCCACGTTACATGTATGAGTTATCAAAGAAATGACCACTGTCAAGAGGTCAGGTTTGAACATGTTCTGTCTTTCTTGTAAAATGTGTTAGCTTAGTAGATAGATAGATACACACGTTGTAGTTAAGGTGTTGGATTACTGATTGGAAGGTTGCAAGTTCAAACCCCAGGTCCACCAAGCTTCCACTGCTGGGCCCCTTAGCAAGGGCTTAACCTTCAGTTGTATAAAATGTAAGTTGCTCTGGATAAGGGTGTCTGCCAAATAATAATTATTTTTCAAATTTATTCATTTAGATGCTCCTTGGACTCTATTTCCAGGGTCATGCATTCAGATGATTTTATATCCCCCAGGTTCAATAGTACCACAGCTCTATTTTCAAGTGCCTACATTCCCTAGGTTCTGTATACCCAGGGCTCTATTACCCAGCCCACATGTTCACATGACACTATATTCCCATGGATCTATATACCCAGGGCTCTATGTTTCAAGGATCGTATATATTCCAAGGCTCTATTTCCAGGTCCACGTGTACCCAAGTTCCTCTATTCCCATGGTTCTATATATCCGGAGATGTATTTTCAGGTCCATGAGGTGAATATGTGCTCTAGATCTATATTAACAGAGCTCAGATTTCCATTTAAACATTTTGGTCCTATGGTTCTAGCCTCCTGGAATGTCATACAGTATTCCTTTGGTTCTATATTGTCAGGATTCTCTATTTAACTGTGTTACTATAGTCCAAAATGCCTAGAACCATATATTCCCCAGGATCTGTTTTCACAAGATAATGTCTCTAGGGCCTGGTATTTCCAAGGCTATATATTCCCATAGAATACCTATAGTATTTAAACCCTAATATTGTCAAAGTTCTACCCAGGCCCCAACATTCTTTGTTAGTACAGCGCCATATGTTCCCAGGATACTATATTAACAGCGACACAAGTTCAAATGGTCCGAAGTTCATAGGGTCTTGTATTCCCAGGGCAGTATATTAGAAACGAGTCCTATTTCCTAGAACACTATCTTCACATAATCCCTATTTTCTCTGAATCCTATATGCCCAAGGCTTTATCCATCTCCAGCCTTTAAACAAGTATGCTTTGGTATTTTACACTCACCGTCCACTTTATTAAAAAGGGGGGAAAAAAAATCAACACAAAATGCTGTGAAGGGTTTAAAAGGATAACAAATTTCCCCAAATGGTTGCGCCATCAGATGGAGTCTCACCAGGTAAAACCAATCATATGAGAACCAGTTCACAAGAACAAGCCAGATTTACACCCACACATTCACAGTACACTGTTAAGAGCCTCAGGCATGGTGAATTCCCTGATAGTGAAAGCTAAACAAGATGAAATTCTTTATGGAACCTTGAACTGTAGGTAAAAGTTGATAAACCAGCTATGCTAAGTGGTGTTGTGTAATTTAGTATTAGATCACACACTGACCTAGCATACTGTGACTCACAGTTGTCTTTTTTAACATGAGGTGGAGTAAATAAATGAAGGCTCAGGTGAGCAACTGGGAAAAGTTGAACTTGCTAAACATCCGATCTCTACCTCCAGGTCAAAGATAACCATTTATTTAATTACATGCTTGTGTGAATGTTACATTAACAAACCAGTTGAAGCTTGACCTCTGTATTTTTTTTTGGCCGTATTAACATGACAATAATACTCAAACATTCTTGTTAGGACAAATGGTCTGGTTAATCAGACAAATTACAATTTTTCTAGCTTTAGTGAGTCAAATAAGTACAGAGAAATGCGCTGACCAAGACATTTTTGGGTTGATACATTTTCCACTTTGCTTTACGTGCTTCAGGCTTCAGTTGAGTTGCATTGAGAAATATTGCACGCAGGTTCGAAGGCATTTTTGGCCTGACACCATAAGAGACCAGGACAACTGGCACATCATCAGTAATGCTGAGGAGTTTCAGTGCCATTTCTACACGAAATATGGCACAGAAAGAAAGAGGGAAGATGCGACGAAGGCAGAAAAGCCATGCTGTGCATGCACTTATAACTGTTTGCTTGGTAGGTTGGTCTGAGGACAAACACTGTGGGGTTTCACACTAAAACCAGAACCCTTGCACACATTTGGCTGATGCATTATCTTTCCTCTGTAGCCTGAAGTGAAACATGCTGTGGAGCCTGGTAAGAAAGGTGTAAACTGCTGTGCTGCACTGTTGCAGCAGAAACTGAAAGTGGCACTAGATTCAGCTGATCAGCTCCATAGAAGAAGAAGCAGAGTCATAGACTTCACAGTGGTGCAGTTAGATGCAACAAAATAATGAAGTACAGAATTTTGGAGTAGATTTAGGGACTTATACAGAGATAGACTGTAGAGTGATGTACTTTCAGTGGAACTACACTATTTTGCCAAACGTTTTGGGACACCCCTCCAAATCATTGAATTCAGGTGTTGTTTTTCAGGGGTTTTTCTCAGCCCCTTAGTTCCAGTGAAAAGAACTCTTAATGCTTCAGTGTACCATTTTGAGACATTTTGCACAATTAAATGCTCCCAACTTTGTGGGAACAGTTTGGGGATGACCCCTTCCTGTTCCAACATGACTGCACACCAGTATTCAAAGCAAGGTTCATAAAGACATGGATGAGTGAGTTTTGTGTGGAGGAACTTGACTGTCCTGACCTCAACCCCATAGAACACCTTGTGTTCACTGTGAACCAGGCCAAAACGGAGACGTCTGCCTTTACATGCACATGAATGTAATATGGAGTTGTCCCGCCCTTTACAGCTATAACAGCTTCAACTCTTCTGGGAAGGCTTTCCACAAAGTTTAGGAGTGTGTTTATGGGAATTTTTGACCATCCCTCTAGATTTGTGAGGTCAGGCACTGATGTTGGATGAGAAGGTCTGGCTCACAGTCTCCGCTCTAATTCATCTCAAACGTATTAGGGTCAGGACTCTGTGCAGGCCAGTCAAGTTTCTTTGGAGGGGTGTCTCAAGACATTTGGCAATATAGTGTATCTTAATCTCTAAGCAGGACAGTTATGTGCTTTTGGGATCATTGTAAAAGGCTTCCCTTTGTCATCAACCTATTTTTATATTTGATTAATCATCATAATAATTTACAGATCAAAACAAGTTACAGGAAGAAGGAGGAAATGTCATGACTCCACAAATCTCACTATAATTTTTATGAAGGATGTAGAAGAGATGTTGCCGTAGAAACTCGAGAAATAGACTCGCAGGAATCTGTGTCAGGAGGTCAAACAGAAGTTATCAGACGGCACATGCTGTGGCTCTGTGACTGAATAGATCATCCAGGAGATAAGTAGCGGAGAGCTTTTATAAACTACTCACTGTGTCTGATATGAGAACATTTTTTTTCCCAAGTAAACAATTGTTCAAACAAAAGACAAAAGGCTGTTGCACAACTAGAGCTCCAGATCATTTAGCATGCTTGCTGGAGGGAAAATTTGTTTACTCCTGCATGTGGACACCCTATCATCATCATCATCATCATCATCATCATCGTCATCGTCGTCATCAGGTGAATGGCATTCCCCATTCACTGTGTGCACATGAAGCAGTTTGGAGGTTTATTATCAGGTTAATCATGCTGCTTGTTGAATCTTGTATCAGAATGTATGCGCAACGGTGGGAAGTCGGTATCACACAACAAGAAAATGTATTTTCTGTTGTATGTTTATAATCTTGTTTTAAATCTTGTTTGTGTGTGTGCATTTGTCGGATCGGGGAAATGTATTATCTATATTGTATCATGAATTAAATCGGACCTGACCTGACCAGACTTGAGCTGCTGCGCTCCAGTCACTGAAGAAACCTATATGCTTTAGCACGCAACCTGAACTTCTGGAGGTAAAAGTGTTGTCCTGATGTTGCTGATAAGCAACTGAAGCTGAAAATATAAGATATCACTTGCCCTGCCCTGGTTTCTGCCACTCAGATTCCAACAAGAAGAAAAGTAGACTGTTCAGCAAATTCTTTTATGGAAAACTCAAGTGACCAATTAAAGAGCATTAGTCTAAAAGGGACTACATGACATACTACTTCATTTTCACTGCCCTACTTTGGCTGTGCTTCAAACCCTGTCTACGGGTGTCATGTATGTTAGTTTTGGATCTACTGGCATTTAGTAATTTCATCTGTGCAAAGATGACTGCTGAAAACATGAAGGTAAAAAACGAGCAAGCTGTGACCTGACATGACTTCCAGGCTACGCTCAAATACCAGAAAGAAAATGATGCCCTTCAGCAAAATCACCCACGCCAAAGTGAGCTTCTGATTTTATATGTTATTGTCATTACGTTGTTCATAAACACCTGGAGCTGAAGCTGACTCGCTTGCTCTTACTTTACTGTCCTGGCGTTCCAGAAATATCAGCTTCTTACAGTAAACCATGTGTGTCACTGTTTAAACATTAGTCATGAGGAAATTTCGGGTCCTGCAGATTAAAAGACTTGCTTCTCGATACCTTGCTTTGCAAAACGGGTTGTGCTCCAACCCTCGGCAACAAGGGGATTTTTGGAAGTAGTAATAATGAATGAAAATGAACAGAAATGAAAAGCCTCATATAAAAAGTCACAGGAGCTTCACATCTAACTAATCGTAACAAGTCACGTGACTCACGTGAAATTGACAAATGTGATTTTTGCAGTTCACACGTATTTTTGTACATTGTACGTTATTCTCTTTATTTCGTTTTACTTCAGACACTTATTTACATGTCTAATTTTTCATATGAACTCTTTGGACACAACCACTGAAGCTATACTGTGTGTTTGGAAGAAAAGGAAAGGAAGATTTGGTGAAAAGAACACACTGAAAGCTATTAAGCATCGGGACAGAGCATGGAGCATGAAGCACTGGGCATCTACTAAGCTGTGGGGTTGTTTGGCAAAATGGATTCCAGTAAATTTCTAGAGCGGTCGGTCTGAAACTGAAGTCTGGCTTCAACAATACAACAATGATCCAAAATAAGCCTGGTAACTGACCATTAAACACTTCTACTTCATTAAACCCATGTTTGGGCATTTAGCTTGTTGTTGAAACAATCTAAATCAGTCCTGACCCATCAAGGCATGTGCTGAAGGTGTGCTGTGGTATCTAGCACCAAGATGTTAGCAGCAGATTCTTTAAGTCCTGCAAGTTATGATGTGGGGCCCATGGATGCTTACAGGACTTAGAGGGTACTTTTGATAGATACTGACCACTGCAGACCGGGAACACCCCACAAGAGCTGCAGGTTTGTAGAAGCTCTGATCCAGTCGTCTAGCCATCACAATTCGGCCATCCTTGTCAAACTCGCTCAAATCCTTACGCTTGTCCATTTTTCCTGCTTCTAATACATCAACTTTGAGGACAAAATGTTGACTTACTGCCTAATATATCCCACCCACTAACAGGTGCCATGATGAGGAGATCATCAGTCTTATTCACTTCACCTGGCACTGCTCACAATGTTATGCCTGATCGGTGTATTTTCCTTCTTTCCTTAATTTTTCTGTTTATTTGTACGCATTCAGTATAGGTTTCTAACCATGGATTTATTTTGCTAAGAAAGTTTGGACTGGAGCACAGCCACACAGCTCCTCTTGCTTTGCTGACCTGTGCAGAAAACCTGTGTTGGCTAGAGAAAACCAAACACATGTTCAATCAATGCACTTTGTGCTTTAACCAACGTGATGAAACATTTGGCCTTGCCTGAGAGACCTCACTGTGCCAGATCATAGCACAACATTTACATTTCTGTCATTTAGCATGTTTTATACAACTGAGCAATTGAGGGTTAAGCGACTTGCTCAGCTTGGTGGTCATGGGATCCAAACTCACAACCTTCTTGATCAGTAGTCCAATGCTTTATTTACTAAGCTACCACATCCCCTACAGTAGACTCCAAACATCTGAGTGCACTATGATGGGGACCGTTTGTATTTCATCAGTGTTTATCGCACACTAATACAACCTTCTGTCTTAGATGCTTGTACAACTTGTACAAAGCTAATATGCATGTGTAAGGCTAAAGAGCTAGCTACATAACTGTGGGGGAAAAGCCATAGGTAATTATCAGCTGAAATCATTCACATGTTTAACCCAATTGTGCTTTAATCAGTCAAATTGTGTCTAAACCTTCGTCAGAGAAATCTACCTTTCGATTAGTTTTTTTATTTAGTACATTAGATAATCATAAAGACCTAGCAAACACCTGCAGAACAGGCATGTCAGTTTGTTACCTGTCTGAATGGCTAGCTAGCTAGCACTGGCACAGATGAACTGTAAACAAACGGTAGCAAAAATGGCTACCACCGTAAATGAATGAAACATGGTATTATATAAGCTGTTGTGTAATCAAATGGCTGCTACTGTGTTAGCAAATCATTACCTACATAACCTATAGAGATTGCTCAACACTCAAGTGGTCATCACAGTGACTGACCACTTTTCTGGAAAACATATAACTCCGATTCATGTTCTGTGTACCTGATTTAAAACAGACTAAATGTGACAGTGTGTATCGCCTCTCATATGTCACTATGCAAATGTAAAATCACTGGCTAGCTAATCCTTTGCTCTGCACACAGATCGACTTAATAAAAGAGCCTGTGTGTGTGTGTGTGTGTGTGTGTGAATGATCTTTAACCACATGAGTTGAAGAAATTCTGTCCCAGTGAATCAGTGGAAAGGGATTATGACTCACTCATTTAACACTGAAAACAGTGATCATTTACTGGAATAATACACACACACACACACACACACACACACAGAACAATTTTACTACACTGCAGAGACTCTGTCCCTCTTCTTGACGTCCTGTGCCTGAACGCTGTTTAAGTGAAAAACAGTAAATGTGCTGTATATTGTTTATAGAATTCCCTTAAAGCTAAATCTGACTTACTTTTACTACCTGAGAAAAAGGATAAGCTAATATAATCATAGGAAATAAGAAATGTAAGCCAAATCATGTAAACTAATGCTGTAGTTGCTGTAGCTGTTCTATTAGGGCGGTGGTAACTCAAGTGGTTAAGGCTTTGGGTCATTGATTGGAAGATTGGGGTTCAAGCCCCAGCAATGCCAAGCTGCCACTGTTGGGCCCTTGAGCAAGGTCCCCCAACCCACCTTGATCCAGTGGTGCTGCATTATGGCTGACCCTGTGGTCTGACCCCAACCCCTAAGGAAGGGATATGTGAAGAAAGAATTTCACTATGTATATGTGACAAATAAAGACAACAAAAATTATAAGCTAATATAATTATATGAAATTGTATGCTTACAAACACTAGGAAATAGTAATATTAGCATAAATAAATTAAATGTTAAGTGTACCTTGATTAAATGTCACAACAATGTCATGAAAACCAAATATTTGTGTACAAAAAACCCTCTTTTACTCAATTATACAGTTTGTTAGGCTAATATAACACTAGCTAGATAGATGGAACCGCCATACTTGGTGACGTCATTAAACGTTAGATTTAACGTTCATTGAAGATTTAATAAACCTGTAATGGGTGATTTAATATAAAAAATGAATTCATTTACTTACTACCTGGATAAAAAGCACAATAAATAAGAATTGTAAGCTAATATAATCATAGGAAATGAGAAATGTAAGCCTGCTGTAAATTATTTGTTAACATAAGTATATGAAATTCTATGCTTATAAAAACTAGGAAATATTAATGTTAGCGTTAATAAATTGTTAAATGTTAAGTGTACATTGATTATATATTGCATCGATGTCATAAAAACAAAATATTTGTCTATTTATTATGTCGAAAGAATGAGATATTAAGTATGATAATGTGTTTAATTCAGAGTTATTAGGTTAAAATATAACATGATATTAAGTCCTGAACTTCCCTGTACATTTCTTTCTCCACTTTGGTGCTTTGTTTTTAACTTTTATTGATTAAACATCCTCTATTCGTTTTCGTCTCTCACTTTATTTGTGCCTCTCTTGTTTTCTCTGTGTTGATAATACTTTTTTTTTTTTTAATTTTGTTTACGTAAAAAAAAAACCCAACAACCTCAAAACAACCCATAAAGAAATCTAACTTAAGTTGACTTTGCTAAAATAACGGAGACGCGTCTCGCACAGCGCTTGTACTGGTGACGTGCGGTTTATAGTCGTCTCCGGTTAGCATAATGCTAACGCCTCAGAGTTGGAGAAAGCTGCCGTGATATTCCTTACTGGCAGAGGTGGGTAGAGTATCCAAAATCTGTACTCAAGTAAAAGTACAAGTACTTATAGAAATATTTTCTCAAGTAAAACTAAAAGTAACAATCTTAATAGTTACTTGAGTGAGAGTAAAAAAGTATCGGATGAAAAAACTACTCAAGTAGCTAGTTACTAGTTACTGATCTGATAAACCAGAATTTCAAGCTACTTGGGAGGCTTTCACACACCTCTCCTTAAAAGTCTCTTTGTTCTGCTTTTATAAAACATAGGTTGAAGTACAGTAGCCTGTCTCAGTGCAGTGATGGCCACATCTCAGTCCAGTGATGGCCACATTAACATTACATGACCTGTCATTTGCAATAAAATCTCAAACACACCCAGGTGTTTCTCTAACAGTTAACTCTGTCTTTATTTTCCCATTCACAACACAAACTTGTCAGCATCTGCATTTAAACAAGCTAACAGAGAACAAAAGGGAAGGTCAATCCTCTGATGAAATAATAATAATATATGCATTTTATAAGTACATGCATTCTTTAGGTAGGAATAAAATCAAATACAATCCCGTTTTTGTTTTGTATGTATGTTCTACACTTTGTTGAGGTGTCTGTATTTGTGTATAAATGCATGACGTCACAGTGTGCTGTAAAATTGATGTAGTTTTGTGGAAAATGGGTGTGAAATTGTCCAGACGTTTAGAATGAACGTTTGTTCATGAACCTGAGTTGTTTGTAAGGTTCACAAGATATTGGTCATTGCTTGCACGAGAGGGAATATGAGGAAAAACATTCGGACAGTGTGAGAAATGTGCTATTAAAATAAGGTCAATGTGCCCATAGTTACCAAATGACCATTAATGGACATAACTGAAGTGGACATAGACTGAACTCAAATGGACATAGACTGAACTTGAGGCCATGGGTGATCTGCCTCCGTTAACTCGCACACGTCTTCCTCTGCTTCTGCTTCATCCTCTAAACATGCAAGCGGGAGATCCGTAACAGACTCTCGCGAAGCAGCCTCTCCAAAGTCTCGCGAGACTTGTGAACAAGCCATATAAACTAATTATTTTAAAATCTCATATTAATTATTAGCATTTGACAGTAACAGAGGAACGCTGCCAAATGTAGCGAAGTAAAAGTAAAGTTTTTTCACTAAAAATGTACTTGAGTAAAAGCAAAAGTACACATCTTTTAAAAAAATACTCTAAAAGTACAATTACCCAAAAAATTTACTCAGGTAAATGTAACGAAGTAAACGTAATTGGTTATTACCCACCTCTGCTTACTGGTGTGGTAACATTAGCATATTTATCGGCTACAACAAATGTAAATGTTTACAAAAATACTTTACTACTTTATTTTTTGCCATAAACTTTTTTTTCCTGTTCGAGTAGTGGTAAAAAACACTTTATTAATAATTAAACGTTTGTTAGGTTCATATAAAAGTAACTGGCATAATTGGTGCCGTCATTAAGTTCAGTGAAGATTTAATAAACCTGCAATGGTAAAATATAAAAATAATTTAATTTAGGAGCATGTATTTGCGTATTTCTATGATATAAGTAACATTTAAGCATTAAAAAAGGATTGAACCTTTATGTTTTAATGATTTAAACATATTTAAACTTTTATGATTTAAACACCTGAGCACAATATTCCTTCATTCATTCAGTGATTTTATATATAAGCAAGAGTTTTATCCTGGACAGGGTGAATCCCGAACCTCTCCTGGGAATCCTGGGATGAGATCAGGATACACCCCGGCTGGAAAGGCAGTCCATGCACATACACACTCACACGCTTAATCATGGCCTGTTATGTTTTTGGAAGGTGAAACTACACAACCTGAAAGAAACCCCTAGAGATGCGAGCTGAACCAGAACCCAGCATCAGAATCAAACAGGGAACCCTTGATGGTGTTAGGTAGCATTTCTACCTGCTGCACTTAAATCCAAATTAGTTGACAAGATATCTGTTCTTTCTCTATCACAAAAAACTTTTGTCTGTCAGGGTGAGTCAAATAAAAAAAACAAAAAAAAAAACGTAAAAATGTGACATTAGTATTAGTGAATTAAATAGTAATAATAATAAAAAAAGTACGGAAACGTGTTAAGCGCTGGATCACTTGCTTGTAAAGAAATACAATCATATCTATACACACACAGAGTTTCTATAAACTTTGCAAAAATCTTTGTTTTCATTTGAGTCAGCCTAATATATTTTCCCTCATCAGTTTTGAATGTGCACACAGGTTAATGCATACCTCCCTCTACTTCTCTCTCTCTTTATCTATATCTCTCAGTGTTTCTCACCCAGAGTGGGTCCAGGCCACTGTCAGTGCAAAGCTTGTCCATCCAGACGCCTTCCTTTCCTCTGCACTCTTCTCCACTTCCACCGTAAGTATGCACTACTCAGGCAGACTTTTTCTCCACCGCTCCGTCGGAGGTCTGAGGACCGGTCCCACAGCTTTTTTTTTTTTCTCTCATTCACATTCACACACTCTGGAGAGTGCAGTCTGAGTGCAGGTTAGTGTGCCAGCCTCTTTAATAAGCTGCTTCTTTTCTCTCTCTCTCTCTCTCTCTCTCTCTCTCTCTCTCTTTCTCTCTCTCTCTCCCCCCTCTCTAAAGGGAGGGTGCCAGACTTCCCTCAATCTCTCACACACTTTCTCTTTGTAATTCCGTTTCTGGTGTGCCAGAAGTCATCCAGCCACACACACTTTTAAACCTAACAGGAGAACATGACACTAATAACTCCTAATGAACCTTTATTACACATTATAAATGTTCTCAGTTTAAGAAATGAAAGAACCTCATAATGTGACCACATTTATCTGCATATCATGTACAGATTTATAAGCTAATTAGGTTATTAGCTTGCTGATGGTTTAATTACTGCAGAATTTTGATTTAAGGTCATATATATATATATATAAATAATGATATATGGAATAATAATAATAACTATTATACAATTATGAGACAGCAGTAGCCTTTGCACCACAAAGATATATAATACATTATAATGCATGTTTATAATGTTTTATTCACTAAACCAGTGCCAGAAAGCACAGAATCCTCACCCAGACAAATGCAGACCATCACACTTTGGCAGTACAATATAATATATGACCATGAGGTGAACTCTTGACCATAAGCCTCTTGGTGGTCCAGTGGCAGGATCCCATGCTTTCATTGACGAAGCCTGGGATCGATTCCTGGGCAGGAAGCTAACCCAGCTGCTGAAGAGTTAACTCTCAGTGCCAGTCCCAAGCCCAGATAAAAATGGGAGGGTTGCATCAGGAAAGTCATCTGACGTAAAACCTGTGCCGAATTGAAACATGACTGAAACATGGACCAAATGATCTGCTGTGGTGACCTTGAACAGGGAGTCAACATGTGAACTCTTGACCATAAGAACTTTGAAACAAAAAAGGTTGAGAACCTTTGGGTGGCAAACCACAAAAGTGTTTGTGTTATAGTCAGACGATTGTCAGCTCAATCCCATGGCCTGCTGTGGTCAGGCATTTTGAGAGCCAAATTTGCTGTGCTGTGGGCGGGGGTGATGACCTCCTGTCATGTCAATCACAGTGATACTAGCCAATTGTGGTCACTTGTGGTCTGGTGTATGTGGAAGAGGGCAGATAGTTTGTAGCTATGCTGCCAAATTCAGGTGAAAAGGTTTGATTTTAACAGGCCACCCAAATAGGTCAGTTTGTTTACTGATCTGTTTACTGACTGTCACCTTACTACTACGCCATCTGGTGTCCAATACAGTATTAACCCTGATGTGTTTGTGTTTGAGTTGGATGCTGGTATAAGTGGATCAGATTCAGCAGTGTTGCTGACTTCTGCACAATCCTGGTGTGATATACGCTCTACAACAACCTCCACTTTTCGCCAACACCATGACCCCGAGAAACATCTCTGTGCCAAAAGGTGTGGCAACAGATCTACCTCAGATAGAGGACATGTCCTGTTATTCCATCCAGATTATTAAAATGTTGATGAGTAAAATGGGAATGAGTGAGTGTTTCTATCACGTCCATTTAATTTTCAATCACTGCTACTACTGTTGATGTTTTAAAAGCCAGTGTAGTTTATAATAATTATTATAATATGTTTGTGCATCGGTGCAGAGTCTCTCAGGAGATTGTCTAAGAATGATCAATTTTCCAAATTCCTAGTCATTATACAAAATTCCTTGTGAATATAAACACCTGATTTGGAGGGATGTCCCAAAACTTTTGACAATATTGTGTAGACAGATATATATATATATATATATATATATATATATATATATATATATATATATATATATATTTAATATTCCCATACTGTATTACAATCAGATGTATCATCCCTGAGTAATGATCATATGAACATCTGGAAAATATGACTTCTTTAAAAAGCATTTACATCCTGCTGCCTACATTCAAAACCTTATGTACCTGCTATGCAGATATGACCTTAATGAATAGTATACTTATTATTTATAATAAAATAACACACCAATTATGAAAGCTTTTTCACAAATCAGCTGCTGGAGAAAAGTGGAAAGTGGGTGGGTGAATGAACAGGGATGCATTTTTATTCATAGTTTCACCATATCTTCTGTGTAAAGTGCAAAAGATGAAGGGGAGGATGAGGTTTTCCTGGTTATAGTCTGAATGCATAAGGTCACGTAGCAGTCAGTGGATCCGAAATGACCTTGTTGGGAGTGTTTGGTGGAATTGTGTAATGAGTCTGACTCACATTCATGCCCAGAAGTTTATTAGTGAAGGCACAGTGACATGGTCCAAAACACAAAACCAAAGCAAACATCCAAAAAAAAAAGAACTAAAAGGTGAGCCAAAGGCAAAAGTGTATAAAGAATGCAAGTCCTGTCAGTCAGAGAGATTCTAATCAACCATGGGCATCTATTGGTTCATAATAGCGCAGTTACATTCCATATCTTAAAGTGTTACGGTACTATGTCTGGTGTAAAACCTCAAATGAGTAATATGTAGGTCAAGACAAAGTGTAAGTCTCAGAACATTGACCCTAATATCTGCATAGGAGGTCATGTTTATGTGCAGGTGACTTGAGCAACTGTGTGGGGCAAGAGGTACCTAAGAAGCACCCCAAAAATGGTCGAAATTTTATTGTTATTATGATTATTATTATTAGTAGTAGTAGTAGTAGCAGTAGTAGTGTTAATATTATTATTATTATTATAGAAACCTTTGTACCTTTGTACTATAGCATTGTGTCTCTCTACTGGACAGCACTGTGTCATTAGATTTGATTGGAGTAAAACTAAAATTCATTAGAATTTCACGTTAATCTTATTTTATTCTAATCAATATAATGGCCCTGATGGAGATGGCCATGAATGAGATGCCACTAACATTTTCTGCATTATGAAAATGAGCTACGAAATAATTAGTTAGAGTTCAAATTATGCACATAGTGCCACGCTTACACTCTTAATTGGTGTGTGGTGGGTGTGTGTGTGTGTGTGTGTGTGTGTGGTTTAGTGCATTGGCTAGACGGAGCGGCAGTGGTAAACCAGACATCGCTCACCTCCACATCCTTTCACTAAAAATGAGAAAACCTCAGTCTAGTCAAAATGATGGTGTTGGTTTAGTCCTCAGTTCCCAGACTGCGTGTATATATAGACAACCCAGAAATCAAATTGAAGCATATATCGTAAAGTGTGTGTGTGTGTGTGTGTGTGTGAGATAAAGAGAACAGAAAGTTTTAAAAAGAAATTATACAGTCTGTCTGATTCTTCCCACATCAGACGGCTGTGTTGAGTAAACTCTACTGCTTGTGTCTCTGGACTTGACTCAGACCTTAAAAGTAATTTTGGACCATGCAGATTGATTAGGACCACAGATGGATCTCAGACACTACAATTTGGGGATCTGGTTTTGAGTCTCTCAGACTCTATGGCTTTGTACTCTGGACCTGACTTGGAGACAAGAGTTTAGGATGCTAGACACTTGACTAGTGTCTACAGTGTGGGACTCTGAAACCTTTATCTTGGGTCTCTGGACTAGAACTTTGAATTGGATTTGACTTCCACTTGTGAATCTGGTCTTAAATGTCTTAGGGGTGTAGATTTGACTCAGTCTTTGTAACCTGGGCGTCTGGGTTTTTCTCACACCCTGGCTGAATTGGCTCAGATTATTTTTCATTTTCATTTCATTGTCTGTACCCCTTATCCGATCTATCCTCGGGTCACGGGGAGCCCGTGCCTATCTCAGGTATCATTGGGCATCAAGGCAGGATACACCCTGGACAGAGTGCCAACCCACCGCAGGGCACACACACACACTAATCACTCACGCAATCACACAATTTAGAGAGTAGCACATCTTTGGACTGTGGGAGGAAACCAACCAAGAGAACATGGAACTTCCTTAGGAAGGACATGCAAACTCCACACACACACAGTGAGTGGGAGCAAGACTCAAACCCAGGACGCTGGAGGTGTGAGGCAAACATGCTAACCACTAAGCCACCATCCCTCAGCTCAGGTTATATTAATTTCAATTTAATTTTATTCATATAGTGCTTTTAGCCATGGGCATGGTCTCAAAGCAGCTTTACAGAACGTAGGGAATATAGTACAAAAGCTCAAGATTATTTCTATTAATCCCTAATCCCAAATCTCTAATGAGCAAGCCTAGGGTGATTGCAACTTCCTTAGATGGTAAGAGGAGGAAACCTTGAGAGGAACCATACTTAAAAGGGAACCTCATCCTCATTTGGGTGAATTATTTGACTTGGGACTCTTGAATGATTTTGTGGGTTAAGACTCAAATCAATATCTACAGCCTGGGAAGAAGCTTCTAGAGAATAGAGTTGTATGCTACGGCTTGTGACTCTTGACCTGACTCAGTTTCAATGTCTGGAGATTCTTGACTTGAATCACAATCTATGGCTTTCTGTCTCTGGACTTGATTTAGACACTGAGGCTTGGGACTCTGGACTTGTGTCATCCACTGTAGACTAGATTTAGAAGCTACTGCTTAGGCCTCTGGTTTTACCTACGGGTTACAACTCTGTACCTGAGTCAAACGTTAAACACTTGAGTCAAATCTTGGGACTCAGCCTGGATTACACTGTTTGGGATTCAACACAGACTCTACTACTTTAGTAAAGTGGCTCAGGTGGCTTGGGACTCCACTAAGTAACTACATTTTGGGACTTTAGACTTATCTCAGACCTGACTCATTGTCTATAACTGGGCTTTGTACGCAACTAAGGCACTACAGCTTGAGACTCTAGACTCCTACTCTCTGGCCTCTGGAATTAACTCTATAATACTTTAAAGCAGGAATTGCGTTCCCTATGTTAATGGGCTGCATAGTTTTCCACTGTAGAGTATAAGGAGTCAAGTCTGCACTTTCATTGGAAACATCTAGGTAAAATACTTACCACGTCAGTCTAAACCAGTCAGACTGGGATTTTAAACTAAAGCACTAAATAACTAAATGGAAATATAATTCATTTTTGTAATTGAAGTATTGTGTAAACATACACACTCTAAAACAAATCCGTAATAATCACATCTGGAAGAATTGCGAGTGACTGCAAGTCTTCCTGAGATGCGGCGGTGTCATAAAAGAAGTTTTGTTTTGCTTAAGGCTTGTTATCTTAGCAACCAAATGAGTAGTTTTATTTAATGTGGTCTCCTTATGAATGCTCTCCTCTCAATAGCAGGTAGTTATATGCACACGTCCCACCCTGACAGAGCACCCCAAACTCTGATAAAGGATTAGATGTTCAGACAGTATAGCCTGTAATCGACGTGAAATAAGTGCTAATGATCTTCCACCATCCAGCACACAAAGTCTTTTGCCATATTTTGGTCTACATTTTTCATACCATCACCACGTTTGCAGTCTGTTTGATGACCTGGAGGGCTTTTATTAAAGAAATGCAAACATGAAATCTTCAAATGGACTCTTTGAAGCGAATGACTGGACATTATGGCCAGACTTTGATCTGCATCACATATTTATCTTTTTGCTCTTGACTTGTACTTCTACTATTTCTATCTAAAAGCCTCAGTGTTTTGCACAGATCATTAACAAACATAAAAAAAAATGTTTGTTGTGACTGGTGAAAAAGCTGGACCTGAGGAAGAAAAGAAACATCTCCGTGAAACAGCCACTGAGCATGAGGCAGGGATTCTTTCTGGATGGGATGCCGGTCTGAACAGCAAGTTCAAGCCAGAGACGGAAGACCAAAAAACATGAAGCACCACTGTGGATGAGCAGCTCAAACCAAAAAGCACAGGGCAAGTGTGGGAAGATGGGGACGATTCCAATGGGCCAAATCAACCTAGGGGTTAAGGGGAGACATATTATTCAGGGGAGATATACGACTGCTGATCGCATGATGTCCAACAGCCATATCATAACCTATCAGGTGCTCTAAAATTTCCACTACCCTGGGATCAGTATACAGATGACATTTGTCAAAATGTCAGAAAGAAACTCCACCACTGAGTCCCCCATTTATCAAGAAAACTAAGAGTTTCTCACAGTAAAGCTGAAATTTAATACAATCAACAATCTCGATGAAACTCAAAGATAATTTTCCTCTATTTGGAAGCATGCACAACTAAATAAATACATTTTACCCCCAAGCAGTATCTGAGGGCTAATGACTACAAGGAACGCTGTCAGGTTTCCAGAGATAATCACAAATGTAAAGAAATGAAAATAACCTACCTAAATAAAGTGTCCATATAATCCTATAGTCAAAGTCAAGTCAAAGAAGCTTTATTGTCACTTCAACCATATATAGCTGATGCAGTACACGGCGAAATGAAACAACGTTCCTCCTGGACCAGAGGTGCTACACAGAACAAAAACGAAGCACAGGGTGATGCGGACATGCACAGAGCTAAACTATACTTTCAAGGTGCAGAATTCTTTAAAAACTAAAGTGCAGATGATTACGAGACAGTGCAGAGGAACAAGACACATTACATGACTGTGTGCAAAAGAACAGTGCTATATGCATGTTATTCCCATGAAAAAAACATTTAATAAAAAATGCAAAAGTACAACAACAGCATGAAACATGAACGCCTACAGAGGCTCTGTCCTCTAAGTGTTCGAGACAAACACTGAGTGTTACTGAGTAACACCTGAAAGCTGACCCATACACACTGTTTGTACTTGATTGTCCGGGCTCTGTAACAGCTTCACACAGACAAAGATTACAAAGATTCCTGAAATATTTTGCCCTGTGCGACTGATATAGATAGATACAGGTAAAATGATAAACTGATTCAACAAAATATTTTGGAATCTAAGTTCGTACTGAAGTTTACATTCACAGGGTCGAAGTGGTGCAAATATGGAGGTTCTTTAATGTCAAAAGTTCTTTACATTTACAGCATTTTGGCAAACACCGTTCATCCAGGGCAACTTTATTTATCATTTACTTTATTTAAATATTTATCCCATTTACACCCCTGGACATTTGAGGGTTAAGGGCTTTCCTCAAGGTCCCTGCAGTGGAAGCCTGGACTTCTGCATTGCAACTTTTCTCTTATTATTATTCTTGAGGTGTTTGACATAACCCTTTATTACGTCCTCTCACCACCTAGTGGCTCATGTGAGTGTTTTCCAACACAGTTATTATTGTGTGGGTGTAATTTAGAAAAAGGAGGGTTCAAATCCGTGTTTTAATATATATACAGTCGGGTCCATAGGTATTTGGACAGTGATATTAGTCATTTTGTCTCTGTACCCCACCACAATGGATGAAATGAAGCCATCAAAATTTGGTTAGCATGTGGAATATTTCATTGACAGTTTAAGAACTACAGCAATACTTAAACTCTCAGAAGTTATGTAAAGTCTAACAATTACAACTATAAGCTTTATTTTTTAAAATCCTTTGCATTCAATGACTGCCTGGAGTCTGGAACCCATGAGCATCACCAGAGGTTGAGTTTCCTTCCTTGAGATTCCTTGAACATGGCTGCCTTCATTTCCTGCTCTTTGTGGGTCTTTATGCATTCAGTTTTGCCTTCAGTAAGTGAAAAGGATGTTTGGTTTAGATCTTAGATCTTTTCTTTGAGATGCTCATGGGTTGCTTTTGTGATATGTTTTGACTGAATCTTGACAGAAAGTAAAGCACTATAAATTAAAAAAATATATCCTGGTATTTTTTATCAGCAGTCACATCATCAGCACGCACCAATGCCCAGTTCCATTGGCAGCCATACATGCCCAAGCCATAACACTGTCTTTATTATGTTTGACCAGTGATGTGGTATGCTCTGGCTTATTTTGATCTTGATTTCATCTCTCCAAAGCATCAGAACTGGACAGGATTTTTTAGAAGTTTTCGAGCAAAGTCTAATCTGGCCTTTCTGTGCTTGAGTGTTAAAAGTGGATTGCATCTTGAGGTGTCTATTAATCATATCCTGTACATTGTAATGACACACCTCTTTTCTTGAGAGTGTTCTTGACTTGGCTAGACACTGTGATGGGGGTTTTTAATTGTTTTCCGTGGTCTTCTGGAATTTTTGGTGTTGCTGTGCTCACCAGTGCATTTCCTCTATTTAAGAACCAGATTAAGAACCAGACTGAACTCTGATCTTTTTGAACTAATGATGACCTCTTATACTTACATCAGTGCTTAGTCCTGTGAACCAGTATCGATGTATTCATTGATAGAGACTTCTATATATAAGCAATTCTATAAATCACTCTGTATAAGACCATAAATGTAAACCAGTACAGTACATTTAACCAGTAAATTTCTACCAAATGTAAATTCAGCTGTCATTCCTGTAGTATGAAAAAAACAAAACAAAAAAAACATAAAAAACAATAGAATTTACTTTGATTCTGAGAAACCGCAGTTCCAGAGAAACTTTTAAAGTAGAAACTACGTCAGCAAGTCAGCATACCTGTGTGAACGGCTATCTCCTGGAAGCAACATTAGGCTCATGGTTTCAGTGCAAAAGTAAAGAAATAAACTGTCAGAGCAAAAGTGGGCATTAAATGTTTGACCATTTAATGTTTAATAGTGCTCTTTAATATTTAATGATGCTATTGCCCCAGTTTCTACACAATCAGAAAGACATATGTTCTTGAAGTTTCACTCGTTCCTGGTGCAAAAACTCAGATACAATACATATGGATTAGATAAAAGTACATATTTGTATATGAGGTAGGTAGGTGGGGCTGTATTTATTTTGCCCACTCATTACTTTAAAAATTTCCCAATCTGAAATAACTGCTAAACCAAGCCTTGGTCCCTGCATTGGAAATCCTCCACAAGTTCTTTGGAAAAGTGTGTTTTTTTAAAAGCAAGGGATGTTTCACAGTGGACTTAAAAATAGAACACACACACATCAATAACACATTGTCCAATAATAAGCAACCATATAATCACTTCTTTCATGTAATATTCTAACTATATATTCTCATGACTGGGGGGGGAAAAACTACATGTAACACCATCACAGTAAATTTCCCGATGGTCTAAATTTTCAAACTTGTGGTCGTTCACTCTCTCCGTCTAACCACAAGCGTCTGTTAAAGCTCTGCAGAACGGTCACGCTTCATACACCAGAATGTCTGAGAACATACCCAGACTTCAGTCTGCTGCAAGAACACAATAGAGCTCTCAGTTTGGAATGGAAAGCAGGCCAATGAGGCACACTGACATCATTTAAGTATCGAAATTTTCTGTTTAGATATTGGGAAATCTAGTTTATTTGATTTAAATTAAATTTTTTATTTATTTCTCAATATTTATGTATATCGGCGAGAATCAAGGTGAAGGTGTACAAGACAGTGGTGAGACCGGCCATGCTGTTTGGTTTAGAGGCAGTGTCACTGTGGAAGAGACAGGAGTCAGAGCTGAAGATGTTGAGGTTCTCTTTGGGAGGGACACGGTTGGACAGGATTAGGAACGAGTACATCAGAGGGACAGCTCATGTTGGACGTTTGGGGGACGAAGTTAGGGAGGCCAGATTAAGATGGTTTGGACATGTCCAGAGGCGGGAGAGTGAGTATATTGGTAGGAGAATGTTGGACATGGAGCTAGTGGGTGTAAGTGTTGAGGATGCAGAAGATAGGGATAGGTGGAGAGAGATGATTCGCTGTGGAGACCCCTGAAGGGAAATGTATTTATTTGTATTTATTATTTATTTTGCATTAAGTATGAATATATTAAAGGACTTTAAAGATGAGTTTAATATTTCGTTTCTTCATTGATATCTACTGCTGTATTTTTCTTTTCTTGTGAGAACTTTGCACTGGACTGACATCACATAGAGACCCTCTTACTGCTAGCACAGTTTCAATGGCGTAACTAAAATATATTTTTTTTTGCTAAGGTGTAGAGAGATTTAAAGATGATAAATTTTGATATCATCACGCTCATTCACACTCACACTTTCAGCTTCTTCTTTGGACAGTCTCATCAGTGGAACAGTCCTAAAGATGGCAGCAGAGATTAAGAATGAAGTGTGAAGAAATGGATGAGAGGAGATACCATTTATTCATTTCATTTAGAGGCTCATGTTTTCCATGTAGTGTGTAATTCCTCTAAATGTATTATAGATTTATAGGGTTTGAATTCTCAGCCACAGTAATTTAGCTAAGAATTCAATAATTGTCTAAATAAATCAGTTTTAGGCTATACACCGATTAGGCATAACATTATGACCAATTGCCTAATGTTGTGTTTGTCCACCTTTTTGCTGCCAAAACAGCCCTGACCCGTCATGTACTCTAACACCTTTCTATCAGAACCAGCATTAACTTCTTCAGCAGTTTGATCAACAGTAGCTGGTCTGTTGGATCGGATCACACGGACCAGCCTTCACTCCCCACGTGCATCAATGAGCCTTGACTGCCCATGACCCTGTCACCGGTTCACCACTGTTCCTTCCTTGGACCACTTTTGATAGATACTGACCACTGCAGACCGGGAACACCCCACAAGAGCTGCAGTTTTGGAGATGCTCTGATCCAGTCCACATGTCAAACTCGCTCAAATCCTTACACTTGTCCATTTTTCCTGCCTCTAACACATCAACTTTGAGGACAAAATGTTCACTTGCTGCCTAATATACTAACAGGTGCCAAACAGTCTTATTCACTTCACCTGTCATTTAAATATTTATTAGACTATATGTACTGTATGTGGGCAGCACGGTGGCTTAGTGGTTTGCACTGTTGCCTCACAGCAAGAAGGTCCCAGGTTTGAACAGACAGGGGCTTTTCCTGCATGCTCTCCCCGTGCCTGTGTGGGTTTACTCCAGATACTCTGGTTTCCACAGTCCAAAAACATGTACATTAGGTTGACTGGTAATTCTAAATTCTAAAGGTGTGAGTGTGTGGTTGTCTGTCTATATGTACCCCTGCCTTTTGCCCAATGTGTGCTGGGATAGGCACCCCAATCCAGTGACTGTGGTGACCCTAATGAAAATGGATGGATGTACTGTGTGCACCTAGTATTAAAGAAAGACAAAATAACTGTGTGGTGTTTGTCTTTTCACTGGCATGGAGAGCATCTGAGGAATGAAATACAGAAGGAGTTGTTGGAGAGGATCTACAGGAAGGGAGTAATGAATGGAATATGGTTGACAACCCTTTTTTAGTCCACCAGAATTTAAAGCTAAAACGTTTACCTTGACAGTTCATATGTGTAACGTTTATCTTTAATATGATCGTACCAAAATGCCTTGCATTTCAGTTTCTTGGGCATCAATTTCTTGGGAAATTGTTTCTAACTAAAGTCCCCTTCCTTCCCATATATTCTTGTTGTTTATTATTGTTTTGTGCTGTAACGCTGGGTAATGGAGATAACAGCTGGAAAAAAACATGTATTTTTATCTGACCTTTCATATGCATGCCACATGACCACATATCAGACACCTATCTGACCTAGACATACACACAAAAGTCGAAGTCTCAGATCAGATCAGATAAGGTGTTTGTACCTCATTCCAGCATTTCCTAGAATATCAGTTGATGACAGCTGATATCAGACATCTGATATCTGATAACAGTTGATAACAGTTGATATCAGACCTCTATTTGACCTAGAAATACACACAAAAGTCGAAGTCTCAGATCAGATCAGATAAGGTGTTTGTACCTCATTCCAGCATTTCCTAGAATATCAACAGTCATTTAAACCAGAGCGACACTGCTCAGACTACAGCAGTTCCTGAAGACGAATTAATGAACAGATGCCTTTTGTTAATGAATGTGGTCTTTATTTCACACCACACAAGCTTCATATATGACCATAAAGCAGACAGTAAAGTTTGGATTGTCTTTCACAGATAAGAAGTGTCAGAGATGTATATGAATTCAGTATTCAGTGCATTTCTCATTTACTCTGTCAAAAATTAATTATACTGTAATTATATATCATTGCTGCCTAATATATCCCACCCACTAAGAGGTGTCATGATGAGGAGATAATCAATGTTATTCACATCACCTGTCAGTGGTCATAATGTTATGCCTGATTGGTGTGTGTGTGTATATATATATATATATACACACACACACACACACTATATTGCCAAAGGTTTTGGGACTATGCTCTGGAGTCCAAATGCTGAATTCTCTTTCACAGATAAGAAGACATCAAAGTGTCAGAGATGTAAATGTATTCAGTATTCATTGCATTTCTCATTTTCTCTATCAATAATTAAAGATAGTGTAATTATATATCATGGGAACAACCCTAGCTTGGTAATGCTTTTGTGAACTACATTTTTTTTACAGTCTTTGTTTACTGAAGATTATGCTAATCTTGATCATCTGGAGATGTTTATGTGTTTCGGTTCAGCAGAATCCTCAGACCATCAAATACCCAAGAAGAGAATTTAAACCCAAACCTAAGGCATTTGATTTTTTACAAACTGTGTGTTTCATGTTTATGTGTTGAGCATACTGTATGTAGTTTATATCCCACGTAAAGTTAATCTTCTATTCCAGGACATCAGATTTCTCGCTCTAAGAATGTAGAGATAGAAAGAGGTGATTTAAAAGCAAAAAGCCATCAAGCACATTTCTTGAGAAAGAGAAATCTGCAAGTCAAGTCAAGTCAAGAAGCTTTTATTGTCATTTCAAGCATGAACAGCTGACCCAGAACAACATTTCTCCAGAACCATGGTGCTACATAAAACAATACAGAGATAACAAGAAGCCATTTGCCTTAGCCATATAAAGGGCATCGTGTGCAACCTAGTGCAAACAGTGCAAGACAAAACAGACAATACAAACACTACAGGACAGAGACACAAAATAGCACTGACCAGTGTACAGTACATTGTGCACTGAGGATCAGGAGGGAGATGTATTTTGAGGTGGTTAAGGCTCTGGGTCGTTGACCGGAAGATTCTTCTGGGGTTCAAGCCCCAGCACCACCAAGCAGCCACCGTTGGGTCCTTGAGCAAAGCCCTTAACCCCACCTGCTCCATGGGCACTGTACCATGGCTGACCCTGCACTCTGACCCCAACCCCCAAGGATGGGATATGCAAAGAAAGAAAAAAGAAGCTGTGCAGTAATGTACATATATGAGACAAATGAAGACAACTTAATTTAAAAAGAGGAGGACTGTAAACAAAGAGGGTTCTTGTAAATATATACACTTATGTAATAGAGGGAGGTGGTCATCCACAATGCTGTTGGCTTTGAGGATGCAGCGTGTGGTGTAAATGTCCATGATGGAGAGATACTCCAATGATCTTCTGAGCTGTCCTCACTATCTGCTGCAGTGAGCTGCTCAGGACGCTCTCGATGGTCCCTCTGTAGAACACAGTCAGGATGGGGGGAAGGAGATGGGCTTTCCTCAGCCTCCTCAGGAAGTAGAGGCGCTGCTGGGCTTTCTTGCTGATGGAGCTGGTGTTGAGTGACCAGGTGAAGTTCTCTGCCAGATGAACACCAAGGAATTTGGTGCTCTTGACGATCTCCACAGAGGATCCAATGAAGAACAGCGGAGAATGGTCACTCTGTGCTCTCCTGAAGTCAACAACCATCTCTTTAGTCTTGTAGACATTCAGGGAGAGGTTGTTGGCCTTGCAGACTGTTAGCTGTATGCTGTATGCTGACTCTTTGTTCTTGCTGATGAGACCCACCACGGTCGTGTCATCGGTGAACTACCTAAATATAGCTATAAAAAATAGCTATATTTAGGTCACGTCCCTAAACCTCTCAAATTGGCAGTCATTAAGCCTCTTCTTAAAAAACGTAAATTAGACCCTAATGAAATAACAAATTACAGACCAATTTCAAACCTTCTGTTTATATCTAAAATATTAGAAAAGGTGGTGTCTGCTCAATTATGCTCCTTCTTACAGGAAAACAATGAAAAATCTCTGAAGAATTTCAGTCAGGTTTCAGGCCCCATCATAGTACAGAAACTGCACTAGTTAAAATCACAAATGACTTGTTTTTATCTTTGGACCAAGGCTGCATCTCAATATTAGTCTTACTTGATCTTAGTGCTGCATTCGACACTATAGATCATAATATTCTCATAGATCGCTTACAAAATCACACAGGTATTCAGGGACGGGCGTTAAAATGGTTTAGATATGGAAGTATAATAGTGCCAAAGTTCCTGAAAGCAAAATATCCTATTGAATCACATGAACTGAATAAAAACTTGTCACAAAAAAGAAGTTTGAATTTTTCTGCTTTGAAATTTGATCTGAATGAAAAAAATCCTTACAGCATTTACAAAAAAATACAATCTTTATTATTTTTCAACCTCACAAATTCAGGTTGAAAAAATTCAAGTATTAAAATTCAGGTTGAAAAAATTCCAGTATTAATATTCAGGTCGACAAAATGCGAGCCTTCAAATTCAGGTCGAGAAATTCAGGTCTTAACATCCGGGCTATTACAGGAAGAGCAATGGATTGCCGATGTCTCTGGCCCATGTCTCAGTGCACTTTAAAGTGTACATCATGCTCCCTGTACAGTTCACTTGGAGGGGAATCACTTTGCCTATTGGAACGCGGCTCTTGTAATTAACCCGCAGTGGAGAAACGGCTCTGAGTGAGAGTGCAGGGATTGCGGGGGCTGTGAAGACAATGGACCAGGGGCGTCGCTAGGGCTAATCATCATCATTAGGGCCACAAATGATTTTAATCTAGCCCCAAATGTTTTATCCCGAATTTTGCCAGCGGAGAGGAATTAAGTAAATGTTGATCATTTTAGTTACTGTACACAATATTGACTGACATCTCTCTCTCTCTCTCACACACACACACAGGCCAAAATACTTCGAGAGTGTATGTCCTACACCTGTCAGTCTGCACAGCGCCGCTGTCACACCACGTGACTAAAACACCTTACAGCCATTGAGCGCAACAGCAATAAAAAAAAACTGTCAGAAAACACAATAATCTTATTATTCAGATAAAAGTCTAACTTCTATTTAATGTTAACACAGTTGATAAAAGTCGGCTAACAAATGTATGTTGTGTAAAAAAGGAGGCCCACTCTCTCTGATTCTGGAAACCCCGGACATATCGGACCCGTTTGATTATTATTCCATACGTAAGACATACAAAAGCCTTAAATTAAATAAGCCTAAAGATAGATCTAAATAAAATATAAACTGTTAAAGAACTAAGACATTATTCTGAACATCATGAATTTTTTATTATTATTATTATTATTATTATTATTATTATTATTATTATTATTATTATTATTATTATTATTATTATTATTATTCAACTAATGCAGTATTTAAGTTAAAATACAGACATGGCTTAGGTGAACACTGGACCAGACTCCATCATTCGGCTGTTCTGTCTATTGAAAAAGGAATTCTCAGCACTATTAATTCTAGTATGGTAACTGACCGTTTTGCTCAAGTCCAGTCTCAGAGATACTCTCTGATGATCCCACCCTCAAAGAAATAGGACAGAAAAGTCACCAAGAGCACGAAGTAGACAAGATACAAGCAGCAAGACAGATAAGAGAATGAGAGAACAATAGGAGAAGAGAGGAGAGGCTGTAAAAAAAAATGAAACACAAAATAATACATACAGTAGTGGCAGCATAATTCAGGAATGAAATAAGAGGTGCAAGTATAATAAAGATTATTGTAAAATAATAATAATAATAATAATAATAATAATAATAATAATAATAAAGGACCTACACGGCACTTCTGTAAAAGAGATAATATTGCATGTGTAAGAGAGAAAATGTCTTGAATTTAATGAACTTTTTTTTTTAGTAAGACTCTGAAATGAAGGGAGGAGTCAGAAAAAAGATTGAATAAAATTTTATAAAGTTGCATACTATTTGTGTTGATTTGTGTTTATTATTAAACATCCTTATTAAAATCCTAGAAACGCCCCTGCAATGGACCAAGGGGTAAGTTAAATTAGTTTTATTAATTAACAGGGCAGTATGAGTAATTTTACTGTACTGTTAAAAATAATAAAGATTGTATTTTTTTTGTAAATGCTGTAAGGATTTTTTTCATTCAGATCAAATTTCAAAGCAGAAAAATTCAAACTTCTTTTTTGTGACAAGTTTTTATTCAGTTCATGTGATTCAATAGGATATTTTGCTTTCATGAATTTTGGCACTATTATACTTCCATATTTAGATCCTACCTGTCTGATCCATACCATTTTGTAGATCTAAATGAAGAACTGTCCGGTGTAAAGCCAGTGAAATACGGGGTCCCACAAGGGTCAGTTTTAGGACCTCTGCTTTTTTCAATATACATGCTTCCCTTGGGTATCATCATTAGAAGACATGGGATTAGTTTCCATTGTTATGCCGACGATACCCAGTTATATATCTCTTCAAAACCAGATGAAATATCTACATTGTCTAGATTAACTCAGTTAATAATAAGATATAAAAGATTGGATTACCGATAATTTTTTATTACTAAATCAAGGTAAGACAGAGATATTCCTTATTGGTCCAAAAACCAGTACACAGAAGCTCTCACAATTCAGCTTGCATTTAGAAGGATGTACTATTACCACTAGCTGGACAGTGAAAGACCTGGGCATAATATTAGACAGCAACGTGTCCAATATTTGCAATATTACAAAAACAGCCTTCTTCCATCTTAGAAATATTGCCAAGCTTAGGAACATTTTATCTGTATCTGATGCAGAAAAGCTAGTTCATGCATTCATGACCTCCAGACTGGACTATTGTAATGCATTGCTAGGTGTTTGTCCTGCATCTTCAATAAACAAGCTACAGTTAGTCCAGAATGCAGCAACCAGAGTTCTTACCAGATCAAGAAAATATGATCATATAACCCCAATATTATCATCCCTGCACTGGCTACCTGTTAAGTTTAGAATTGATTACAAACTAGCCTTACTTACATACAAGACTCTGAATGGTTTAGCTCCCACGTATCTAACCAGTCTTCTAACCCGTTACAATCCACCACACTCCTTAAGATCACAAAACTCCGGACTTCTGGTAGTTTCCAGAATATTAAAGTCTACAAAAGGGGGTAGAGCATTTTTGTATTTAGTTCCTAAACTTTGGAATAGTCTTCCTGACAGTGTTCGGGGCTCAGACACAGTCTCCCAGTTTAAAAGTAGATTAAAAACATATCTCTGTAGCCTGGCATACACATAATTCCTCCCATAACCTCGTACTCCAGTACATCTGATCAAATGCACATTATCATCTAGTGCTGCTAATATAATGAACGGCGGCTATGCCAATTCCCTTCCACCTGTTCCTTTTTCTACCCATCCCGAGGCATCTGGAGATTGTGCCAGCTCCAGTAGACGGAGGCCAACCCTGCGAGGATCCTGAGGCATCCAGAGATGGACCAGCTCTGGATTCTGCTTGGTGAGGATTTGGGTATATCAAAGCAACGCTGTGGTGTGATTTCTGACCACGTACCTGTTTGCTGTTTTGGATTTAATAAAGCTGCTAATGGATCCTAAAGCTTTGTAGGGTGGGGTTGAGGGAGGAAATAAAAAAATCACAAGTGTATTTAATTAATTTTACACCCACAGCACACAGGACTCAGTTACTGACCACTCTGGACTCTATGAGAACAAGGTAAAAAAAAAATGACAGAGTACGAAATTCTGTGGCCTATGTTTAAGTTCATCTAAACATACTGATCATCCATAATTCCTTCTGTATAATAATGCTGTCCTAATTTTGACACCAATGCTGTACTTATATGCAAGGTCACCATGGATTGTTTTATATTCTGCAACTTCATATCAGTCTCCAGTTGATCTATTTGATAAATGACCTGTTTCCAACCATGAAGCAAGGCTTAACTGGATATTTTTATCTTGGTGAATGAACTCAGGGCATCCTGATGGTGCACTGCTGCCTCACCGTTCAATCCTGACCTCAGGTTACTGTCTGTGTAGTGCTTCGTATCTTTCCCCTGTGTCTGTGTAAACTTCCACCAGGTTTTCAGAGTTCCATCTATCTAAACAAATGGCAGTAGGTGGATTGAGTGTAATAAAATGCCCCTAGGTGTGAATCAGTGTGAATGACAAATGTCTTATGGACAGTGTATTCCCTGTACTTAGTCCTGGACTTCCAAGGAACGACCCTGACCAGGACAAAGCCTTAAAAATGAAAGAATGAATTAACGAATGTACTCTAACTGTATCAACAAGTCCAGATAGTATGTTTAAAAATTGGTGTACATGTCTTATATCTGGAAATTGAGTCACGTCATGTCTTATATCTGGAAACCGAGTCTGCTAAGCTGCGCAGATGAGCAGTGAAATGTTTCGATCTAACTAGAAAGAAGTCTAGTTGACATGTCTCAACTTCCAGATAACCACATCTGGATGACTGAGAATCTTCACAATCTGCCTGTCTTATAGATCATACAAATCAAAACAAACGTCCCAACTAGACTAATATTCTCCTATTCACTGTCCATTCACTTCTCCAGTACTGAAAAAAATAGTGACTCAATACTTGAGACATCCACACTGCACAAAAACCACAATCTGCATTCTATATTCCCACACTGATGATGCGGTGGGCATGCTGATTGGCATCGTAGAAGAAAGAGACGGTAACTGCATGCTTGCTGGCTGGGATCCAGTTGTGCTTAGTAGCTGGACCGATCTGGAACATGTACTGAAAATGGGTCGCTCCCTATGTGAGAAACAGAAAATGACAGAACACCAGAACAAGATTCTGTATTTAAGAAAGTGAATGACATATAATCAGGCATAACATTATGACCACTGAGAGAGAAAGTGAAGAACACTGATTATCGCCTCATCATGGCACCTGTTAGTGGGTGGGATATATTAGGCAGCAGGTGAACATTTTGTCCTCAAAGCTGATGTTAGAAGCAGGAAAAATGGACAAGTGTAAGGATTTCAGCGAGTTTGACAAAGAGCCGAATTGTGATGACAAGATGAGTGGATCAGAACATCTCCAAAACTGCAGCTCTTGTGGGGTGTTCCCGGTATGCAGTGGTCAGTATCCATTAAAAGTGGTCCAAGGAAGGAACAGTGGTGAACCGGTGACAGGGTCATGGGCGGCCAAGGCTCATTGATGCACGTGGGGAGCGAAGGCTGACCCGTGTGATCCAATCCAACAGACGAGCTACTGTTGATCAAACTGCTGAAGAAGTTAATGCTGCTTAGAAAGGTTTTGACAGCAAAAGGGGGACCAACACAATATTAGGCAGGTGGTCATAAAGCTATGACTGGTAGGTGTACACACACACACACACACACGCACACACCCCAAGGTACTATTAAACACTTAAGCACAATAATTTATATGCATGAAGGACTTTCAAGGGCTCTTACAGCATATGCAGTTTTCCATTAATATGAATATTAATGTAAATGATGAATAAAATGTACTTCAGTCCAGCATTTCGATTGTTAGCTTTAGAAGCAAATGATTTTGGTACACAAATATAGTAAAATGGTCATTAGCTAACCCACCTCAACCCCATAGAACACCTTTGGGATGAATTAGAACAGAGACTGTGAGCCAGGCCAAAACTGGGACGTCTGTCTTTACATGCACATGAATGTAATATGGAGTTGACCCGCCCTTTGCAGCTATAACAGCTTCATCTCTTCTGGGAAGACTTTCCACAAGGTTTAGGAGTGTGTTTATGGGAATTTTTGACCATTCCTGTAGAAGTGCATTTGTGAGGTCAGGCACTGATGATGGACTAGAAGGCCAGGCTCACAGTCTCCACTCTAATTCATCCCAAAGGTGTTCTATGGGGTTGAGGTCAGGACTCTGTGCAGGCCAGTTAAGTTCCTCCACACCAAACTCACTCATCCATGTCTTTATGGACCTTGCTTTGGCCATCCCATCCCACTGGGAGAATGAAATTGTCCAAAATGTCTTGGTATGAAGCTGAAGCATTAAGAGTTCCTTTCACTGGAACTAAGGGGCCGAGTCCAACCCCTGAAAAACAACACCTGAATTCAATGATTTGGAGGGGTGTCCCAAAACTTTTGGCAATATAGTGTACCTTCCCATACCTGTCTTGTACCATAATCACCAAACATGTTATTTATACTATGATAAATGATTCTATTCAGCTTAACAGGGAACAGTGTGAACATTGTAATCTTGCCTGAATCCTTGCTGTATGTTTGTGTATCTCATGAATTGAGATATATTGTTTGCATATCCTCCGTAAACCCTCGTTTACCCACTCCAGCTGCTCTATGGCACACAGCTAAAAATACATACCCACCCTTATTGCAAGTCATTTGTGTCAGTCAATATGTACTAAATAAAGCACTTAATGATGTAGTGGGAAATGGGACCAGATGGCTGTCACTATGGAGGCAGTGGTTTTGCTCTCTCCAGAGATAACAAGAGGCCATTCAATTGTGCAGTGTCGAATTAAGTAAGGGTTGTAGATGACCATGAGATTTTGACATGGACTTCCCCTAGTTTTAAAGTAGTCAGCGATATTGTAAAGAAAATCGCCAAGTAAGTCTGAGAAACTGGACATATGTAAAAAAAAAAAAAGAAAAGACAAAAAAGTGCAAGTTAGTTCATGTTCAAGTGCAAGTTAGTTTTGTAAATTTCTGCATAATGTCTCGAAGAGCTACTTAAACTACATAAAGCTAGAGTTTCTCAAACCTCAAACAACCGTAAATTAATATTTTACATTTACTGCAACTTTTGCCATTTCAGTGCCAATCATGCTTGTAAATCACGTTCAAGTCACAAGTGTTTTGTCATGTTTTAATTTTCCTTCCCTAGACCTTCTGCTTAATCAGCGTCACCCGATATTGTCATGGACCTAGCAGAAGTAAACGGACAGAGAAAATTGTATGTTTTTGGTCATTAGTTTTCTGTGACTGAAATTTCGCCGACCTCTGTTCAAAGTTATATATTTAAAGTTCAGCGGATCAAGCTCTGTGGAATTGAACGCTTGGCTAAACTTCTAGCCATCTTGTCCTATCAATGTTGCTAATATTACATAATATAGCTGTGCTAGCTAACAGTGCCTCCTCATTCTCGTAGTGTAATGGATGTTTAGCAGGCTAGTAAATAAATCAACGCAGCAATACATTACTACTCATGTATCTGTGACTATGTGGGTGTTCTAGTGTCAGGGGAGATTTTGTTAGGGCCCCTCAGACTGGCCTGCTCTTGCTACACAAGCATTGCAACACTAGAGTTTATGTAGCGTTTCTGAATATTCTGCAAGAACTTCCTTCTTACTGCAATCTCTGCCATTCTGAGTTATGAAAGGGAATGGAGTTAACAAGTAACTTTCAGCTTTGCCTTGTTCATACCTTTTAGCTCTGCCACATCCTGCTGTCCATATTTATAGATAACAGCGTGTCAGAAAGCACATTAACAAACCTGAGAATGCCTCCATGAAGCTGATGGTCACAATGCTAATAAATGCTGCACATACCCCTTTATGTATAAGCTTACATTAGCCTTCAGTACAAAAGTAATGTGGCAAACTATGGACACTAAATTTGTCCAATTCACTTATCTGACTATGATGCTTAGATCGTTTTGTATATTCTATCCTGTATTTGTAACTATTGGAAAAAGAAATCAGAAGCACAAAAGTATTTCCATTGTTTAATTATTTATTGTTTAAATCAAGTATCAACAGTAATGAAATTTTGTTTCTTACAATCATTAGAAGTTGTTGTAAACTTTTCTTTTTAAATAAAAATGCTTTTCGGTTACAATACAACATTGATAAACATTGATAACTTGATAAAAGCTAGGATTTCCATATAATAACATTGTGTGCAGTTTTTATGCCTGTAATTACATAATTCAGTGTATCACAAAAACACAATTGGTACATTTGCATGGATTATCCCTATTCTGCACCTGTTTCATCATACTCTATATTGCCAAAAGTTTTGGACGCCCCTCCAAATCAATGAATTCAGGTGTTGTATTTCTGCGGTTGGACTCGGCCCCTTAGTTCCAGTGAAAGGAACTCTTAATGCTTCAGCTTCATACCAAGACATTTTGGACAATTTCATGCTTTGTGGGAACAGTTTGGGGATGACCCCTTCCTGACTGCACCCTTCCTGACTCCCAACATGACTGCACACCAGTGCACCAGTTCATCCCAAAGGTGTTCTGTGGGGTTGAGGTCAGGACTCTGTGCAGGCCAGTCAAGTTCCTCCACACCAAACTCGCTCATCCATGTCTTTATGGACCTTGCTTTGTGCACTGGTGTGCAGTCATGTTGGAACAGGAAGGGGTCATCCCCAAACTCTTCCCACAAAATTGGGAGCTGAAGCATTAAGAGCTCCTTTCACTGGAACTAAGTGTCCAAGCCCAACCCCTGAATTCAATGATTTGTCGGGGTGTCCCAAAACTTTTGGCAATACAGTGTATTCCACAGTATTTCTGTATTTTTACTAAAGCATTCAGATAGATCTCTTTGGCAATAGAAGAAAGATACCATACCCACAGAGAAGTGTGGAGCTGTGAGCATCAAAATATAGGCATGCCTCTCTGCAAATGGTACATGTCATGGAAGGAAACATGAATGAATTGTAAATTGTTGAACACCTAAATATACCAAGATTCATCCAAAATTACTCAAGAACGGTTTGTAATAATGAAACTTAAATTGCTTGCCTGACTTGAATGCTATTGAATATTTGTTGAGGATTTTGAGATTTTTTCTCCCAGGGGAATCTTAACTGGGAATTAAGTTTGCCCAGAGGAATGGGCTAAAATTGTCCCACGATGATGCAAATACGTAAATACTTCTTTCTACAGATACCTGGAGGCTGTGCAGTGGGACAGAGCTTTGATCTGGTAGTAGTGAACAGCATGGCTGGTACTTGGCTGATAAATTACATTTGGGGTAAGTGTCACTGTATCAACAAGTAGTTGATATTTATTGACTTCACAGCACTGTTGGATGAAAAGGTACTGATTAATTTCAGCTGTTTGTTTTCCCCATGACTGTCAGAAGCCCTGATAATAGTACGTCTCCAAATCACAGGTTTATATTAATGCACTTTTTCTTACTTACACAGGTAATGGCACATAAAGCCACAGGTTTTCTCTAAGACGATGTCTGTTTCTACAGTGACCTAATAGTTCCTCATGGGCCCTTGATTGCTGTTGCAGAAAGGACATTAATTAGTTACAGTTACATTATTTACTGTCCAGTGTCACCCAAATGAGGATGAGGTTCCCTTCTGAGCCTGGTTCCTCTCAAGGTTTCTTCCTCATGTCATCACAGGGAGTTTTTCCTTGCCACCGTCGCCACAGGCTTGCTCATTAGAGATAAAATAGGGATAGAATAGTTTAATAATTTAATTTAATATTTTTTTCCTCTCCTTTCTCTGCTTCTCTTCTTCTGTAAAGCTGCTTTGAAACAATGTCCGTTGTAAAAGGTGCTATACGAATAAACTGAATTGAATTGAAATTGAATATTTAACAATTACTGGATGGAATTTCCAGAGTGCTTTGGAACAAATCTGAGGTTTTCAGGGTTTCTGACATCTTCAAGACCTTCCAGACGAGTTTGTGGTTTTTCAGCAACATGATCAACATGACCATTATTTTTGGCTTATTAACTTGAGATAATGAAGAAAAATGGTAATAACTGTTACAATTGAACAAACTTCTGGATATTCCACAAAATGTACTGTATTTGTACATAGACATTTCATGTGTAACACTTTTTGTATGGTGCCCCATCTGTAGGTGGCCAGATTAGTGGGTACATTAATCCACTGACTAATTCATTCACAGTTTTTATGTGGTATCGTGTTTTTCATATCTTTTCATTTATATATCCATGGATCAAAGAGCAGTTACAGCTTCACAGTTCTTCACAGTTGTCAGTTTGTGGTTTGTTTCATCATCAACATCTTTCTTCACTTTACTCTTGATTTTGGTGTCTTTTAATATACTTTGTTTAAGATGGCTGTAAAACCACTCCAAGTCCTGGTAATCTTCTGGCCAGCAGAGATACCTCCTGGTTTGGAAGTAGGTTCTGACTGGTTCGTACTTCATCAATCTATAATGTGGTATGTTGTCTACAAGAAGCACCAGTGAGACATCCTGGACTACTTTTTGCATCTTGGTCTGGGCCAGACTGAAGGCCTCCAAGCACCAGCCATCCTTGAAGAACTCTCTGGACAAGATGAATAACGTTTTCTTACTCTTCCAGATTGCATTACGCATGTTAGATAGATGATCTTCTCCTGGTATGAAGTCTCGTGCTTCGAAGCAGCAACGCAGTTCATTTTGATCAGAGAACTGTGTGTCTAGCTTTTCCAGCAGTGCCTTTGTCACCCATTTGATGTCTTTAGAACTGAAGCATAAGTAGACGTCGTACATGAATTGATTGTCAGCAGCCACTTTTGGGCCTCCATCCACAAATCTAACAATCACATTTCTGTAAAGCTTGAAGCAGTAGCCACGCAGCTGGACAAAAGTAATAGGCCCTGTGGTGGTTAACATGATAAGTATGGTGCAGCAGATGAAAAGTGTGAGCCTCAGCTTCTCAATCATCTTCTCGTCCTCTACGTCCTCACAGAGTTTAGCATGCAGAAGAGGCTTCCCTTGCTGCATTTCAGGAAACTCACACATCAGTTCCTCTGCAGGGGAATCCATTTGCACATCTGTCTCATTTAACCATGTCTGTAAGTCTCTCAGATCGCAGTCGCAAAGAAACCGGTTCCCATGCAAGTTGATGAGGGTCAGGGTGCTGAAGGCTTGTGGATCAACAGAACCGAGATTATTGAAAGCAAGGTTGAGCATCCTCAGACTTCCAGGAAATATGCCAGAAGGTATATAGGTTAGAGAGTTGAAGGATAAATCTAAAAAATTCAAAGAGGTGAGTCCCTTGAAAATGTTTTCTGGAAGTGACTGAATGTAATTTTTGTTAAGAAGAAGCGTCTGCAACTGGTGAAGGTGGTCGAACATGTCAAGACACGATCCTTTTAGCCAAATATTTTGAAAGCCAGTCATATGGAGGTCAAGAATTTGTACATTGTTTAAAGGGGACACGGAATAGTTAGTATCAAGGTAGCAGTGCGAAAAGGTGTTGCCTCCAAGAAATATTATTTCAATGTTGGGGAATTCCGCTAATATGATATAGACATTCGCAGCATTACTTAATCTGTTGAACTGCAAATTAATGGCTTTTATGTTTCTTGCTTGGCTTGGAAACTCATGCAGGTGTTTAATTCTGTTATTGTCTAAGTAAAGCATATTAAGTGATGGAAGGTTTGCCAGTGTATACAGGGACTGTATGGAGTTTTCAGAGAGAAGCAGGTTAGCTAGTTTGGGAAGTCCTTGAAACGACGGAGGCGAAAGTAAGCGTATGTTATTTTCAGATAAATCCAATGTCTCAAGACTTTCTAAATTCTTAAAAGTTTCAGAATCGATTTTATCCAAAAGGTTATGAGACAGATTGAGCGTTCTTAAATTGTCCAGGCCAAAAAAAGCATTTTCTTTAATTTGGTTGATAAAATTGCTAGCTAATGAAATTTCCACCAGATCTGGCATATAACTGAATACCGAATCTTTAAGAGTGAAAATGCTAGCTTTGGACAGATCCAGAGCCATAATGCCACTCTCAGCCAGGTCCATAAATGTGTCTCGATCTGGGTCTTTCATATTGTCGTACCAAACTCCCTTTCCCATGCTGCCACTGTGATTAAGTATCAAAATGTGAATTTTGGTTCCTCGGATCGCTCTGAAGAACAGCACTCCCATGTCGACGCTGAAGCTGTTTAGAGACAAATCTAGCACCGTCATAGACATGTTCTTGAACGGATTTCCGCATTTATTCCACGAACCCCAATATGGATTCATATCAGACATTTTGATATCACGCAATTTCAGCAGTGTGAAGTGTTTCCCTTGAAAGTGGAATAAATCTTCTTCACAGAAACTGTTAATCCAGTTATGGGAGATATCTACAATGTGCAATCTGCTCATGTTGACAAAGAAAGAAGCTGGACGGATTTTCCGTATATTATTTCCAGGTAGTGAAAGCTGCTCCAGAGACACCAGAGGTCTCAGGTAGTCTCCTGAAAGAATAGGGTCATATAACTTGCACTCTGAAAGATCGAGTATCTGAAGGTTGAATAATCCATGGAATGCTCCTGGATCCACTCGTAGGTTGGTGTTGTAAGCCAGATCCAGTTTTATCAGATTGGACAGTCCACTAAAGGCATTATTCCTCAAGACAAGCCTCACTTCCTGTTGCTGGATTATAAGAATCTGTAGCTTTTCCAAACCATAAAAGGATTTCTCATGGATTTCACTAATGGCATTTACACTCAGATCCAAATAAGTTATGTTAGGAGGCAAAACCGGCACCTTGTCCAGGTTTCTCACACCACATTTGGCTTTATCATCTTTAATGAAGCATTCTGAAGTAGATTCTACCACAAGAAGACAGATGCAAAGTATGAGAATTGGCAGAACAAAACTGCTGGGTCTGCCTTTCATGCTGAGACACCTGCAAACATATAAAGATAATTAGAATGGCAAGTATTTTTGCTATTTTATGTTTATTACATTTTATGTGGGAATATACACTATATGGTCATATGGTATATCAGTTCTTGCTCTGGAATATCCCATTCCGGATGGAGTTCCCGTTTCCGGATATAATAATAACAACAATAAGCCCTATTCCAATGGAAAGGTTTTCTGCTATATTTTAGAGCATGGCTGTGGGGATTTGTGCTCATTCAGCCACAAGGGTTAAGGTCAGGGCTCTGTGAAGGCCACTCAATCTACTCCAAAGTATTGAGCCTCGTAGTTTCAGTGCTGGGAGCAAAGATATTCTCTACAACTCTGTGCTTCTAATTTATGGCATTTTGGGGGGCGGCCAACACATGGGTATGATGGTCAGGTGTACACAAAAGTGTATTGATGGAATGTATTTTGGTTAGCTTAATTATTATTCTGGAGGTTCTGACGTGTGTTTGACATGGAGACCTTGCCACATAAAACTACACATGGACAATATACATCTGTTTAATGCTGTCTTATCTTAAAAAACCTGTCTATGCACTTCAGATTTTACATAGTGTGAGAAGTAAGACTGTGCTGTTATACATCCACCATCCATTTTAATAGAAAAAGAAGAACTGAGGGCATGAAGCTACACTTTACTATCGCCACACATACAGTACAGCGCAGTGGAATTCTTTTCTTCGCATATCCCAGCTGAGGAAGTTGGGGTCAGAGCACAGGGGCCCCTGGAGCAGGGATGGTTAAGGGCCTTGTTTATTTGCCCAACAGTGGAGTTTGAGCACCTTTACACCTGCACATTCATGAAATCATCTAATTAGCCAATCATGTGGCAGCAGCACAATGATCAACACAGGTCAAGAGCTTCAGTTAATGTTCACATCAAACATGAAGGAAAATTGTGATCTCTGTAACCGGATGTTGGTACCAGGGCTGCTTTTGAGTATTTCAGAAACTGCTGATATCATTGGATTTTCACTGAATCACTGAATGCTATGAAAAACAAAAAACAACGAGTGAGCAATGATGGAAAAACCTTGTGGATAAAAGAGATCAGAGGAAAATGGCCAGATTGGTTCAATCTGCTAGGAGGGATATAGTATCTCATATATAATTACTTTTTACAACCATGGTGTTCAGAAAGGTTTCTCAACATGAACAAAACATCAGAACTTGAAAAACAGGAATCTGGTGCATTTACGGGCATCCAATCTGGACAGTTTCACAGGATTTTTTTTCCTGCATGATTGAATGTATTGTGTTGCTGCCACATGATTGGCTGATTGGATAGCTGCATGAATGGGTAATTACATCAAAGCTAGTAAAAGTAAAGCAAACATGTGGTGTCTACAATATGTGTACTGTAAGTGAGCTGTTACTGAAGAACGAACAACGTATAAAAACAAGCACAATACCGTCAGAATGCTGTCAGTGCTGAAGTTATGGGAAAATTAATAAACACCGTTTGATCAGGATTGAGAATCCAACAGCAGTGAAGGTAAAGACATATATAATGGATTCCATCATAATCAGTAAGTATTTTATGCCGGTCCAGGCATTATCAAGGACACTTCCCATCCCCACTATAGAACATCTGTACGTCTCCCATCAGGAAAACGCTACAGACGTCTGCGCTATCACACAAAACGACTCCTGAACGGCTTTTTCCCTTCAGCTGTACTAATGCTGAACTCAGCTTCTAAGCATTATATTCCAGCTTCCTCTTAATTCCCAAACATCAGCATCAGATAGCATTATACTCTGTAGTATTTTTTTTCTGCTGTTGTCTGCAGTTTTTTGCGAATTCTTACGCTTTACTTCAATCATTAGTCATTAGAAGATGATCTATTTATTAAAGATAAAAACTAAACTCATAATTTAGGATTACAGTTGTAACTGAATGGATTTTACAAAAAGCATTTTAACAAAAGGTTCTTCATAATATTAATATATTACCAAAAATATAAATCAAATAGTATTAGCCATACATTGCTGGCACTCATGAGGTATGAACCTTCTGTAGCCCAATAAAACCTTCTGAATCAATGCTTATCAACCTTCTGAAGCCCAATTTAACCTTCTGAACCAATTTAACCTTCTGAATTAATGCTTATCAACCTTCTAAAGCCCATTTAAACCTTCTAAATCAATTTAACCTTCTGAATTAATGCTTATCAAGTTTCTGAAGCCCAATTTAACGTTCTGAATCAATTTAACCTTCTGAATCAGTTTAACCTTCTGAATCAATGCTTTTCAACCTTTTAAAGCCCGATTTAACTTTCTGAATCAATTTAACCTTCTGAATCAATTTAAATTTTTGAATCAATTTAACCTTCTGAATCAATTTAAATTTTTTGAATCAATTTAACCTTCTGAATCAATTTAAATTTTTGAATCAATTTAACCTTCTGAATCAATTTAAATTTTTTGAATCAATTTAACCTTCTGAATCAATTTAAATTTTTGAATCAATTTAACCTTCTGAATTAATGCTTATCAACTTTCTGAAGCCCAATTTAACGTTCTGAATCAGTTTAACTTTCTGAATCAATTTAACCTTCTGAAGCCCAATTTAACTTTCTGAATCAATGCTGATCAACCTTCTAAAGGCCAATTTAACTGCTTTGCTATTCTACAGTATATATGTACACGTTTCTGTCATGTTTTTGCGTATATAAATTCCACGCTGATATCGCGCATGCGCACACACGGAAATGCCCTAAAACAACTTTTCTCCCTTTCGAGTTTGTGTCACGTCGTTATAATGACATAACTAGTAAACATGCTATAAATACGCACAGGTCTGATATTCAGCTTCTTACCGAGTCACTTCTCGTCTCCAGTTCCGTGTTTCTGTGTTAGATCTTGTTTGCAGGAGGAATAGCGCTGTGTGTGGAAAGGGGAAAGTTCCCGGTTGGTTTCAGTAAACAGCTCGAACCTGTAGGAGTGTTAAGGTTAGAATTCCTTTGGCGCTCGTGCTGGACGGAGACGAGCACGTTTCAGCGCAAGAAAAAACATCCATATCCGCTCGGAATGGCGAAATCGGTACCTTCTCCTTCTTCAGCTTCCCACTTTGCTCTTCACGTTCCTCCTGTTTACACGCGTTACGCAACGCCTCACTGTTTCTTACAGGATACGAGGGTTTATTTTTAAAGTCCAGCAAAAAAACCAAACAGTTTTGAAATGGACAGAAGTAAAGTCGAATCTGACCTCTGTGCTGCAGCAAAAGGAGAACTTGGACACAAATGTGTCATGTGTAGTGCTTGAAAGGGAAACGTGTTTAATGCGATTTTTTTCTTCATATATTTCATAATCAGAAACATATTGTTTCTATAAGTGTGAACTAAGTTTCAGATATTGAAAATGTGGACTCTAAAAGTCTACTGCATGCAAACTGTCATCCAAACAAAATTCCATTAATTTTCAATGGGATAAAATGATTCTATACGTGATTGATTGATTGATTGATTGATTGATTGATTGATTGATTAATAATGGTGTGAGTAATTGTTGGATCACATGATAAGAAATAGTTGCAAATTCAGTAAAAAGCATCAGCCCACATAGCAGACGGGTCTGGGCCAGATCTGGCATTAAGCCGGCACTGCCAGGTCCGCCAGTGATAGCACTGTTTATATGATGGCATGCCAGATGTGGCCCGGTTATGGTTTGGTTTATGTGGCCCAGGTCTGTCCATGCCAGATGTGGCCTGTTTATGGTTTGTGTGGGCCAGATCTGGGTCAGCAGTATGGCCAAGTGCTGTCTCTGTTCTGGGCCAACAGTGTGGCCCAGTGCTGGCCTTGTGCTAGCAAACCAGATATGGGCCACCAAAAGGCCATCATTCTTTGTAATATGTGGGCCGAGTGTAACTGCATTGTGTGGGCCAGATCTATTTTGCTATCTGGGAGCAGCCATGTAGAGTTGACCAATCAGACAAAAACAAAACACCTTTGCATTGTCTATATGATATTGCATACTGCCCATATATATTTCTGTCCCTATGACCTGGACAGTAAATTAATAATCATCACAGATCTTGTTTCTTTTTCTGATGGAAATGTGGTAGCTTAGTGGTTAAGGCGTTGGACTCCTGATCAAAAGGTTGTGAGTTTGAATCCCATGTCCCACTGCTGGGGCCCCTGAGCAAGGCCCTTAACCCTCACTTAGTGAGATAGCTAATTCTAAGCCTTTAGACTCTGATTGCATGAAGATTGTCTCTCAGAATTGCTGCTGAAAATTTACATTCACGACATTTGGCACACAGCCGTGTCTAGAGTGACTTATAGAAGTGCTATGAAGTCTCTATTAACAAATACATCCTCATACTGCTTTACTGGGTGAATTAAAACCTGCTGAGAAGGTTAGTGATGTAGGTCTTTTGTGGTTGTTTTTTAGACACCCAGTGACTCAGCTGTTCTGACCACCACTTAGGAGCCAGAACAGAGAAGAGCCTTGATGCATACCTTCCCTGAGAGAGAGATGGTGGGTCCAGTTGAGCAGTGCTAGAGGATTGGAGAAGGCTTGATATAGTGCAGGGTGTGATAAGTGCTTTCTGTCGGTAGGTGCTGACCATTTTTGGTTTTATATTCAAGCATCAATACTTTAAATCAAGACATGCAGCTTAGCATTTCTATAGTAACACATCATTCACGGTAACCGTTTGGTATGCAGATCTGGGAGTAATAATAAACAGATTAAAACGGTGTGTCTTTTTATTTAATTGATATTCGCAACAATGCATTTATTTAATATTTATATATTTCGAGTCTCAAGTGTCAGTGCTTTGCAACCATCAGCAAGTTTTCTGTCAAGTCTTCAGGGCAGAGGAGTTTTAGTCTCTCTGTAAAGTGAGAAACAGTCATTTTGCAGTCTGTTAGTAATATATTCTTAGTGTATGCTTCTATGTTTTTTATATACTTATTTATCTGTTCATCAAAGAGCAGTTACAGCTTCACAGTTTTTATCTTTGTGGTTTGTTTCAACATCAGCATCTATTTTTACTTTACTCTTGACCTTGGTGTCTTTTAATATACTTTGTTTAAGATGGCTGTAAAACCACTCCAAGTCCTGGTAATCTTCTGGCCAGCAGAGATACCTCCTGGTTTGGAAGTACATTCTGACCAGTTCGTATTTCATCAGTTTGTAATGTGGTATGTTGTCTACAAGAAGCACCAGTGAGACATCCTGGAGCTCCTCAAGCATCTTGGTCTGGGCCAGACTGAAGGCCTCCAAGCACCAGCCATCCTTGAAGAACTCTCTGGACAAGATGAATAACGTTTTCTTACTCTTCCAGATTGCATTATGTATGTTAGATAGATGATCTTCTCCTGGTATGAAGTCTCGTGCTTCGAAGCAGCAACGCAGTTCATTTTGATCAGAGAACTGTGTGTCTAGCTTTTCCAGCAGTGCCTTTGTCACCCATTTGATGTCTTTAGAACTGAAGCATAAGTAGACGTCGTACATGAATTGATTGTCAGCAGCCACTTTTGGGCCTCCATCCACAAATCTAACAATCACATTTCTGTAAAGCTTGAAGCAGTAGCCACGCAGCTGGACAAAAGTAATAGGCCCTGTGGTGGTTAACATGATAAGTATGGTGCAGCAGATGAAAAGTGTGAGCCTCAGCTTCTCAATCATCTTCTCGTCCTCTACGTCCTCACAGAGTTTAGCATGCAGAAGAGGCTTCCCTTGCTGCATTTCAGGAAACTCACACATCAGTTCCTCTGCAGGGGAATCCATTTGCACATCTGTCTCATTTAACCATGTCTGTAAGTCTCTCAGATCGCAGTCGCAAAGAAACCGGTTCCCATGCAAGTTGATGAGGGTCAGGGTGCTGAAGGCTTGTGGATCAACAGAACCGAGATTATTGAAAGCAAGGTTGAGCATCCTCAGACTTCCAGGAAATATGCCAGAAGGTATATAGGTTAGAGAGTTGAAGGATAAATCTAAAAAATTCAAAGAGGTGAGTCCCTTGAAAATGTTTTCTGGAAGTGACTGAATGTAATTTTTGTTAAGAAGAAGCGTCTGCAACTGGTGAAGGTGGTCGAACATGTCAAGACACGATCCTTTTAGCCAAATATGTTGCAAGTTAGTCATATGGAGGTCAAGAACTTGTACACTGTTTAAAGGGGACACAGAATAGTCAGCATTAAAGACACACCATAAAAGCTTGTTGCCTCCAAGGTATATTTTTTCAATACTAGGGAACTCTGATAGTATAATATAAAGGTTCTCAACATTACTTAATCTGTTGTACTGCAAATTAATGGTTTTTATGTTTCTTGCTTGGCTTGGAAGCTCACGGACGTGTTTAATTCTGTTATTGTCTAAGTGAAGTACATTAAGAGATGGAAGGTTTGCCAGTGTATACAGGGACTGTATGGAGTTTTCAGAGAGAAACAGGTTAGCTAGTTTGGGAAGTCCTTGAAACGACTTAGGCGAAAGATTTCTTATGCTATTATTAGATAAATCCAGTGTCTCAAGACTTAAACTCTTAAATGTTTCAGAATAAATTTTATCTAAAAGGTTATGAGACAGATTGAGCGTTCTTAAATTGTCCAGGCCATGAAAAGCATTTTCTTTAATTTGGTTGATAAAATTGCTAGCTAATGAAATTTCCACCAGATCTGGCATATAACTGAATACCGAATCTTTAAGAGTGAAAATGCTAGCTTTGGACAGATCCAGAGCCATAATGCCACTCTCAGCCAGGTCCATAAATGTGTCTCGGTCTGGGTCTTTTGTATTGTTCTTACTGAAATTAAGGATGAGATTGTGAATTTTGGTTCCTCGGATCGCTCTGAAGAACAGCACTGCCATGTCGACGCTGAAGCTGTTTAGAGACAAATCTAGCACCGTCATAGACATGTTCTTGAACGGATTTCCGCATTTATTCCACGAACCCCAATATGGATTCATATCAGACATTTTGATATCACGCAATTTCAGCAGTGTGAAGTGTTTCCCTTGAAAGTGGAATAAATCTTCTTCACAGAAACTGTTAATCCGGTTATGGGAGATATCTACAATGTGCAATCTGCTCATGTTGACGAAGAAAGAAGCTGGACGGATTTTCCGTATATTATTTCCAGGTAGTGAAAGCTGCTCCAGAGACACCAGAGGTCTCAGGTAGTCTCCTGAAAGAATAGAGTCATATAACTTGCACTCTGAAAGATCGAGTATCTGAAGGTTGAATAATCCATGGAATGCTCCTGGATCCACTCGTAGGTTGGTGTTGTAAGCCAGATCCAGTTTTATCAGATTGGACAGTCCACTAAAGGCATTATTCCTCAAGACAAGCCTCACTTCCTGTTGCTGGATTATAAGAATCTGTAGCTTTTCCAAACCATAAAAGGATTTCTCATGGATTTCACTAATGGCATTTAAACTCAGATCCAAATAAGTTATGTTAGGAGGCAAAACCGGCACCTTGTCCAGGTTTCTCAGAACACAGTAGGCTTTATCATCTTTAATGAAGCATTCTGAAGTAGATTCTACCACAAGAAGAGAGATCCATATTTGAAGAAGTGGCAGAATAAAACTGGGTCTGCTCGTCATGCTGAGACTCTGCAAACATACAAAGATAATTATATGAGCAACATGCACTGACTTCAGTATATTTACTATAAGAACAAGATTTGGGTTAACACAGACGTCCATTTATTCTGGAGGTTGTAACAGGGCTTGTGCCTCTGTGTACAAAGCCAGCTCGGTTGGACTGGAAGAACTCGAGTGTCCTTGAGTGTCCTGCACTGAGCCCTGACTCTACCACACTAAACACCTTTTGGGATGAACTGGAACACCGAGTGCACCCCAGACCTCCTCACCCAACATCAGTGTCTGACCTGACTACTGCTCTTGTGATCCACAGTCAGGCTCCAAAATCTAGTGGAAAGCCTTCTCAGAAGAGTGGAGCTTATTATAACAATAAAGAGGAACTAAATCTGGAATGTTCAAATATAACAATCAGGTGTACAAAAAGCTTTGGCTATATAGTGCATGTTTCTCTTAAAAACAATGAGTAGTGTACGATTCTATTAACTATGGAACAAATGAATGAAGCACATTTTGTGAGAGATCCTGTCATCGGGAAGAAAACATCAACAACACCCACACGTTCCTGTTATTACTTACATTATAGCAGCTATAAACAGCAATTTCTTCACCAGCTTCTCATTTTCTCTCACTCTTGAAGTTAAGACATAAATATGTAGCAGAACACATCCTCCATCCTTAGGTGTTCCTATGACAGAAAAGTTACAGCTTTACCTCTGACTGATACAAAGCACAGAAACTCAAGACTGAAGAAATGCCTCCTTACTAAAATACATGTCCCTGTGAATGAGCTGTTATAAAATAATTAATCAGCACCTACTGACCAGATAGATAGATAGATACTTTATTCATCCCAAAGGGAAATTCACATCAATCAGAATCTAGCCTTAAACAGTGCTGTGGCACTGAGAAAAATAATTCATGAATCATGATGGGATGCCAGTCTACTGCACCAAGCTCACAAATGTCATAATTAGGGGTGATTTAACGTAGCTAGCCCACCTATTTGCTGAGGCAGCAAGCTAACAACTACACCACAGAGCCTCAGAGCAATGGAACGCACATCACGCTATTGTGAGAACTCCGAATAACATCTTACTGAGTTCTATACACCGACCATGCATAACATTATGATCACCTGCCTTATATTGTGTTGGTCCCCTTTTTGCTGCCCTGACCCTTCCTACACTGTGTATTCTGACCCCTTTCTATCAGAACCAGCATTAGCTTCTTCAGCAATTTGAGCAACAGTAGCTCGTCTGTTGGATCGGATCACACGGACCAGCCTTCTCTCCCCACGTGCATCAATGAGCCTTGGCCGCCCATGACCCTGTCACCGGTTCACCACTGTTCCTTCCTTGGACCATTTTTGATAGGTACTGACCACTGCAGACCAGGAACACCCCACAAGAGCTGCAGTTTTGGAGATGCTCTGATCCAGTGGTCTAGCCATCACAATTTGGCCCTTCGTCAAACTCGCTCAAATCCTTACGGTTGTCCATTTTTCCTGCTTCTAACACATCAACTTTGAGGACAAAATGTTGACTTGCTGTCTAATATATCCCACCCACTAACAGGTGCCATGATGAGGAGATCATCAGTCTTATTCACTTCCCCTCTCACTGCTCAGGATGTTATACCTGATCGGTGTATAATCTAATGTATGATGTATGACTGATGCCGTATCAGTGAAGGTGTATTTACTGAATATGGACAATTAACTCAGTAATAATTAGGAATGCTGTTGTAACTATGCCTGTACTTTGTCATGTTACTCCACATGGTATAATCATAAATAGTTGTCTCTCCTTCCTTCTGAACCCCATTTTAACCCATTTGCTCGCATACAGTAACATAATTAAATGCACACGTTTCTGCCATGCAGTTACTCATATACAGTCCATGCTCAAACGGGATCGTCCCGCGCATGCGCAGACACTCTCGCGAACACAACTTTCCTCTTAAAAACGAGTGTCACGTGCTAACCACGACATGTAATAAATGGTTTGATATTTACCGTCTTATCGAAACTGTTCTCCTCTTCATCTCCTGGATTAATCTTGTTCCGCGTTGTGTGTCTGTGTGTGTGTCTGTGTGTGTGTGCGTGTGTGTGCGCGTGTTTGCGTGTGTGTGCGCGTGTTTGCGTGATGCGGTAAACTTCCCGAGTGCAAACAAGGGAATTCCATTTGCGCTCGTGCCGGACGGAAATGAGCACGTTCCAGCGCAGGAGAAACACGCAGACATCCGCTCGGACATGCGAAATCGTTACCTTCTCCAGCTTCCTACTTTGCTCTTCAGGTTCTGCTGTTTACACGAAGTTTCGCAACACCTCGCTGTTTCTAACTGGACTCGAGGTTTTATTTTTAAGTCTACAGTCAGCAGAAGATGAAGCAGAATTTGTAACGTGTGAAAGAAACGTGAATCTGTGAAAGATATTTGAAAACACAGTTTCTGAATTTAACTATTTGTGAGTATCCAGGTTTTAGCAGTGTACTCTCAAACAGCACTCAAGTCCAACACGAGTCATACGTCACACTCAGGTCATTTGGGTAACCAAGTACTCAGTTCAGTATGGACCACCCAGTTCTGGGTTTTTTTTATTTTTTTGCTATGATGTTGATCTGGGCACTCCATTATTCAAATCCATAAAAATCTTTCATGGATTTTACCAGCAGAGTTTAAACCTATACATTTACACCGATCAGCCATAACATTATGACCACCTGCCTAATATTGTGTTAGTCCAGCTTTTGCTGCCAAAACAGCCCTGACCCGTCCTGCACTGTGTATTCTGACCCCTTTCTATCAGAACCAGCATTAACTTCTTCAGCAGTTTGAGCAACAGTAGCTCGTCTGTTGGATCGGATCACACGGGCCAGTCTTCACTCCCCACGTGCATCAATGAGCCTTGACTGTCCACGACCCTGTCACCGGTTCACCACTGTTCCTTCCTTGGAGCACTTTTGATAGATACTGACCACTGCAGACCGGGAACACCCCACAAGATCTGCAGTTTGCTCTGATCCAGTGGTCTAGCCATCACAATTTGGTCCTTCACCAAACTCGCTCAAATCCTTACTCTTGCCCATTTTTCCTGCTTCTAACATCAACTTTGAGGACAAAATGTTGACTTGCTGCCTAATATATCCCACCCACTAACAGGTGCCATGATGAGGAGATCATCAGTCTTCACTTCACCTGTCAGTGGTCATAATGTTATGCCTGATCAGTGTATTACAGCTTATGCAGTACCAGCTTGTTGAAATACGGCAGGTCAAATATACAGTATATCCATAAACTTTATACAGTATATCAGCTATTTCTCATTCACAAACTGGTGTTGAAACACTACCAACATTTTCTGAGTGAGCGACGTTGATTTGCTCACCTTGTGGGGCATTACTCAACACCCTACTTAAACTGGTAGAGCTATTATTACATCTAGTGGTCAAAAATGGGAACTCCAACAAGCTCTAACAGCAGCCCATTGGAGCAGGAATCATTTTTTTTCATATGAATGTTCAAGTTAATCTTCACTAGAGAGAAGCCTATAGCATAAGTCAAGCCTCTTGAATTAAGGCATGTTGTTATTAATTTATTATTATTGATACTATATAATGATTAATTATTTCTTATTTTATAAAATACTATCGAATGAAAGGGTGGTTTTTGGATATATATACATATGTGAAATGCTAAGAGTTCCTTCACATGTATTTCATGTTGCTTTTTTATATGCAATTTGACAGTTTAACTTATAATTATATAAATAAATAGACTGGGCTTTTTTTGCCCTGTAGTATTGTCCATAAAAAAGCTTCTGTCCAGCCAGCAGCAGCTTTTCAGATTTCAGCCTTACACTGGAAATTCCATGAGGCTCATTATAGAGGCTTGTCTTTTCTTAAGGTTTAAAAGAGATATTTAATCCATATTTGAATGGAACCTCCAGTAGCACTCACAGAAGTATGCTTGTTCTGATACGTAACGTTGTTTCTATAGTCACAGCTCATTCAATGTAATTGTATGGCGAGTTTTTACATAATTTAAAGCTAATAACCAAATCTGTTGTTGCGGTTTTATTTTAAGTAGAATACTGACCCCTGCCTCAACACCCTGATGTTGAGTAGAGCAGAGTAGAAATGAGGAGTAGAGAAGAATAGAGTAGGGTACAGTACAGTAGTGCAGAGTGGAGTACAGTAGAGTACAGTACAGAAGAGTAGTTAGAGTAGAATGCAGTACAGTAGAATGGAGTATAGTAATATAGAGTATAGTAGAATACAGTACAGTAGAGTGGAGTACAATACAGAAGTGTAGTGTAAGGTACAGTACAGTAGAGTGGACTATAGAAATGTAGAGTACAGTACTGTAGAATAGAGTAAAATACAGTAGTGTAGAGTGGAGTATAGTAATGTAGAGTACAGTACAGAAGTGTAGAGTGGAGTAGAGTATAGTAGAGTACAGAAGTGTTAAGTAGAGTAGTGTAGAGTACAGTACAGCAGAGTGGATTGTAGTATAGAAATGTAGAATATAGTACAAAAGTATAGTGTAGAGTAGGATAGAGAAGAGTACAGTAGTACAGAGTGGAGTATAGTATAGAAATGTAGAGTATAGTACAGAAGAATAGTGTAGAGTAGGATAGAGAAGTGTACAGTAGTACAGAGTGGAGTATAGTGGTGTAGAGTACAGTAGAAAAGTGTAGAATAGTGTGGAGTAGAGTTTAGAAGTTCAGAGTACAGTATAGAAGTATAGAGTAGTGTAGAGTATAGTAATGTAGAAGGGAGTACAGTACAGAAGTGTGGAGTAGAGTAGAGTAGAATATAGTAGTGTAGAAGGGAATAGAGTACAAAAGTGTAGAGTAGTATAGTGTAGAATAGAGTATAGTAGTGTAGAGTACAGTTCAGAAGTATAGAGTAGAGTAGTGTAGAGTACAGTGGTATAGAGTAGAATACAGTAGAGTGGAGTACAGTATTGTACAGTACAGTACAGAAGTGTAGTATAGAGTACAGTTCAGAAGTATAGAGTAGTGTAGAGTACAGTGGTATAGAGTAGAATACAGTAGAGTGGAGTACAGTATTGTACAGTACAGTACAGAAGTGTAGTATAGAGTACAGTTCAGAAGTATAGAGTAGAGTAGTGTAGAGTACAGTGGTATAGAGTAGAATACAGTAGAGTGGAGTACAGTATTGTACAGTACAGTACAGAAGTGTAGTATAGAGTACAGTTCAGAAGTATAGAGTAGTGTAGAGTACAGTGCTATAGAGTAGAATACAGTAGAGTGGAGTACAGTATTGTACAGTACAGTACAGAAGTGTAGTATAGAGTACAGTTCAGAAGTATAGAGTAGTGTAGAGTACAGTGGTATAGAGTAGAATACAGTAGAGTGGAGTACAGTATTGTACAGTACAGTACAGAAGTGTAGTATAGAGTACAGTTCAGAAGTATAGAGTAGTGTAGAGTACAGTGGTATAGAGTAGAATACAGTAGAGTGGAGTACAGTATTGTACAGTACAGTACGGAAGTGTAGTATAGAGTACAGTTCAGAAGTATAGAGTAGTGTAGAGTACAGTGGTATAGAGTAGAATACAGTAGAGTGGAGTACAGTATTGTACAGTACAGTACGGAAGTGTAGTATAGAGTACAGTTCAGAAGTATAGAGTAGTGTAGAGTACAGTGGTATAGAGTAGAATACAGTAGAGTGGAGTACAGTATTGTACAGTACAGTACAGAAGTGTAGTATAGAGTACAGTTCAGAAGTATAGAGTAGTGTAGAGTACAGTGGTATAGAGTAGAATACAGTAGAGTGGAGTACAGTATTGTACAGTACAGTGCGGAAGTGTAGTATAGAGTACAGTTCAGAAGTATAGAGTAGTGTAGAGTACAGTGGTATAGAGTAGAATACAGTAGAGTGGAGTACAGTATTGTACAGTACAGTACAGAAGTGTAGTATAGAGTACAGTTCAGAAGTATAGAGTAGTGTAGAGTACAGTGGTATAGAGTAGAATACAGTAGAGTGGAGTACAGTATTGTACAGTACAGTACAGGAGTGTAGAGTAGAGCAGTATAGAGTAGAGCTGAATACAGTAGTATAGAGTAGAGTTCAGAAATGAGGAGTATAGTAATGTAGAGTAGAGAGTACTTTTTAATTAATTGCTAATAATTAATTACAAAGTCACAAAGTGTACAGGATAAAATACAGGATCTTGAAAACATTTAAGGTTTGTTGTGTTCAATGTCAGCATTACTATTACAGCAGAAATGAATCCACAGCATAGAATGAGTTCATATCACATTTATGATCAGGTTTGTACATGATCATTTAAATTCCAACAATATGCATTAAAGAGAAATAAACTTCTATTCTCTTTCGTGTGTTTCAGTACTTTTTGTCCTTGCACAATGCAGCCTGCAGGAGAGATTTCCCTCGCTGCCGTTCTGGATACTCACAGGTCAGTTCCTCAGCAGGGGTCAACATTTTCACATTTTTCTGACTTAACCATCTCTGCAAGTCTCTCAGGCTGCAATCACAAAGGAACCGATTCCCAAGCAGGTCCAATGTCGTCAGGGTGTCGAAGGCTCGTGGGTCAACAGAACCCAGATGATTGTGAGCAAGCTTCAGTGTCCTCAGACTTTTAGGAAATATGTTGTTAGATATGTAGGTTAGAGAGTTGACGGATAAATCTAAAGTGTTTAACGAGCTGAGTCCCTTAAAAATGTCTTTGGGAAGAGAATGTATCAGGTTTTGTTGAAGAAGAAGAGTCCGCAACTGGTGAAGGTGGTCGAACATGTGGAGACACTTTCCTTGTAGCCAGAGCGTTTGTAAGTCGGTCATGTGGAGGTCGAGAAATTGTACATTGTTTGAAGGTGATACGGAATAGTGAGCATTAAGGTAACAGAATGAAAACTTGTTGCCTCCAAGGTATATTTTTTCAACTTTAGGGAATTCCACTAATACACTGTAGAAGCTCTCAGCATTGCTTAATTTGTTGTTCCTCAAATCAATAGTAGTGAGGTTTCTTACTTGGCTTGTTAGACCGTACAGTGATGTAATTTTGTTATTGTCTAAGTAGAGCTGTCTGAGCTGTGGAAGGTGTGCTAGTGTATGTACATACTGTAAGGAATTTTCAGACACAGACAGATAAACCAAATTGGACAGACCTTGAAATGACTGAGGCATAAGCATCCGTATGTTATTATTAGATAAATCCAGTGTCTCAAGACTTTGCAAATTCTTAAATGTTCCTGAATAAATTTTATCCAAAAGGTTATGAGACAGATTGAGTGTTCTTAAATTGTCCAGGACATAAAAAGCATCTTTCTCAATTTGGTTGATTGAATTACCCGCTAGTGAGATTTCCTCCAGATCTGGCATATAACTGAATACCGAATCTTTAAGAGTGAAAATGCTAGCTTTGGACAGATCCAGAGCCTTAATGCCACTCTCAGCCAGGTCCATAAATGTGTCTCGGTCTGGGTCTTTCATATTGCCGTACCAAACTCCCTTTCCCATGCTGCCACTGTGATTAAGGATGAGATTGTGAATTTTGGTTCCTCGGATCGCTCTGAAGAACAGCACTGCCATGTCGACGCTGAAGCTGTTTAGAGACAAATCTAGCGCCGTCATAGACATGTTCTTGAACGGATTTCCGCATTTATTCCACGAACCCCAATATGGATTCATATCAGACATTTTGATATCACGCAATTTCAGCAGTGTGAAGTGTTTCCCTTGAAAGTGGAATAAATCTTCTTCACAGAAACTGTTAATCCGGTTATGGGAGATATCTACAATGTGCAATCTGCTCATGTTGACGAAGAAAGAAGCTGGACGGATTTTCCGTATATTATTTCCAGGTAGTGAAAGCTGCTCCAGAGACACCAGAGGTCTCAGGTAGTCTCCTGAAAGAATAGAGTCATATAACTTGCATTCTGAAAGATCGAGTATCTGAAGGTTGAATAATCCATGGAATGCTCCTGGATCCACTCGTAGGTTGGTGTTGTAAGCCAGATCCAGTTTTATCAGATTGGACAGTCCACTAAAGGCATTATTCCTCAAGACAAGCCTCACTTCCTGTTGCTGGATTATAAGAATCTGTAGCTTTTCCAAACCATAAAAGGATTTCTCATGGATTTCACTAATGGCATTTAAACTCAGATCCAAATAAGTTATGTTAGGAGGCAAAACCGGCACCTTGTCCAGGTTTCTCAGAACACAGTAGGCTTTATCATCTTTAATGAAGCATTCTGAAGTAGATTCTACCACAAGAAGAGAGATCCATATTTGAAGAAGTGGCAGAATAAAACTGGGTCTGCTCGTCATGCTGAGACTCTGCAAACATATGAAGATCATTAGAATTATATGAGCAACATGCAGTCACTTCAGCTCCCATGAAAAGTCTCTGCATTAGATTCTTATGATCAATAGTCATAACTTTAACACCTAATCATTAAATAAATGGTTAACAATAACTCTAGGGAAAAATCTTTACTACTAGAAGCTCTGACTTGCTCATTAAAGCTTTAGGGCAATGACCATTGTTAAATAAATAAAATTAAATTGAACTGAATTAAAAAAATACTTTCTCCTGATTGGTTGGTGGGTTTTTAATGTTAGCCTGTCAGTGTGGGGGATTGAAAAATTCATGAAATAAAAAATTTGAATTTACATGAAAGACTATGTATATTCAAGCATATAATCTAAACTGGACCAATTACTCAGACTATTATTATAAAAAATGATCTTACCCACTTTTCCACCTGAGAGCCAGAAAATGTCCAAGAAAATCTTTTTCTCTCCTTAGAAGGGTTGTGAAGAACTCGTTGCTACTGAGGCCTAATAAATAGTGATGAGAAACGTAATCCTGGGGATTCCGTTCGTGTTTTTCTCATTTTCCTGCCGGACGTGTTTACATTGGTTTCATAACCACATGATGTTTCAGGGTCAAATCTCAAAAAGCAAAAAGCCAATGAGGCACAATCTGGACGTGTTCTTTATTTTTTTTTTGTGGAGACATGAAGCTTGTGTTTCTTGTGGCATTTAGTCTTTTTGTTTTAAATCATATGTTTTAAGTTGAATTCTCGAATCGGTCCGAAGCTGTCACACAGCTGTGACGTAATATCTGCTGCAAGACAAATTACTGCAGCAAAAGGAAATCCAGGTCTTTCCTGTGAGTCAGTTGGTTTGAATCGTGAGAGTCAAGTGAATTGTGTAGGGTTTTGTTTATTTAGACAGACAAAAAGAGTTCGTGATATCTTTGTCCAGTGATCTTTTTTCAAACTGTGAAACTGTCTCATTTACCTTATATTCAACAAAATCACTTGCACTGCATTTTATCAAATCAAATCGTGTTAATAAACACCTTTATTAAATCAGCAAATTTGCATCTAAGATATTGTCTGAGATTCAAGATTCCTATCCATCCACTGATCAGGGATGTTTCTGGATAAAAGACAATCATGCCAGCATTTCACTACATGGCATACTGTGTGTGGTTATGTATGGGACAAGTAGAATTTGAATTTGTATTTGAAAAAATTGGCACTAGCCATTTCCTGGACGTTTGATTTTCACGTATTGAACAAGAGTCTGTCAACATCTCTGTTACTTAAACTTCAGTACTGACACTATAGCTGTGTTTCCCGTCACATGACACAACACACAGGACTATTTACAATGTCCTAAACTAGAAAGTCACATATTGTACAAGAGCCTCAGTAGTCTATGTAGATCTTCAGTATATGATGACATATAGAAGTTTCCGGTAAAAAAAAGGGGGGTCTGAATATGACGCTGACATTCATAAGGATATCACGTAGCTTTAATTCATGCTTTCAAAACAAGGTCAATTTTTTCACAACAATCACAGTCTTCTTAATGATTTCTTTTTGTTCAAAATGTAAAAAATGAACATTTTTTGAAAACCTTCACCAATACCATTTCATACACTATATTGCCAAAAGTTTTGGGACACCCCTACAAATAATTGAATTCAGGGGTTGGGCTCGGCCCCTTAGTTCCAGTGAAAGGAACTCTTGATGCTTCAGCTTCATACCAAGACATTTTGGACAATTTCATGCTTTGTGGGAACAGTTTGGAGATGACCCCTTCCTGTTCCAACATGACTGCAAGGAACTTGACTGGCCTGCACAGAGTCCTGACGTCAACCCCATAGAACACCTTTGGGATGAATTAGAGCGGAGACTGTGAGCCAGACCTTCTCGTCCAGCATTAGTGCCTGACCTCACAAATGCGCTTCTAAACGAATGGTAAAAAATTCCCATAAACACAGTCCTAAACCTTGTGGAAAGCCTTCCCAGATATGGAGTTGGGCGGGACAACTCCATATTACATTCATGTGCATGTAAACTCAGACATCTCAGTTTTGGTCTGGCTCACAGTCTCCACTCTTATTCATCCCAAAGGTGTTCTATGGGGTTGAGGTCAGGACTCTGTGCAGGTCAGTCAAGTTCCTCTACACCAAACTCACTCATCCATGTCTTTATGGACCTTGCTTTGGTCACTGGTGTACAGTCATGTTGGAACAGGAAGGGGTCATCCCCAAACTGTTCCCACAAAGCATGAAATTGTCCAAAATGTCTTGGTATGAAGCTGAAGCATTAAGAGTTTCACTGGAACTAAGAGGCCGAGTCCAACCCCTTTGGCAGTATAGTATATTTGCTGTCTCTTATCAGGATATTGAACTGTACAGAATAAATACAGATTGACCCTGAGCATGGTTTACTGTCTGTGAGGTGTTTTGAAAGCTCTAAAGTGCCTCATGATGTGAAAGAGAAAGTGTGTGTGTGTGTGTGTGTGTGTGTATTTGTGTGTGTATGATAGTATAGCATCACATCCTGACAGTATTCCTGCCTCATAGTTTCTTGCCCATTAACGTATTTTAAATGCGTGGAAAAATGAAAGAATCCCATATAGTTCCACAGTATTTTTGTTTTGAGATCAAAACAGTATATTTTCACGTACTTATATGTTTATTCAAAGAGTACAATCGAAGTTTATTCCATCTTTTATTCGAAAATAATGTTGTTGTTAGCAGTCCTGGACTCCGGCGGCTTGGCTCATGCCGGAAGTGCTCTGCACGTGCGGGTTTGCGTCGCTGTCACTCATTTTTCTCTGTAGGAAATGTGCTCTCGCGCGGGAGGAGTCGGACCAGCTGAAGCTGTACACGGCTAGCTAACACCAAAAAACGGATTTATTCATTCTATAAAGGAGAACTAATTAAATATACATTAATTTGAAATATTAATACAAATAAAGGCGGAGTCTACTTTGCATAGAAACCGAGACGTCTACGCGACATTCATTTATTTTTTATTATTTTTTAATTGTCTAAAGCAAGTGGAACTAGAGAATTTACACCGATGCTAGCCGGAACCCATGCAGCATTAGCATTAGCCGCCTGCGAAAGATAAGCTAAGCTAGGCTAAGCTAAAAGGCTAACACGAAATTGACATCCTGACCGGTCAACGGAGTGAAGTTTGGATTTTTTTTTATATTTTAACGCTTTCAGTAAAGGTTTCTTTTTTTCCGCCGTGTCAGAAATTCTAACTGGAAAGGACAAAAAAGGCGACGCCGCAAACGAAGCTGTGGAGGGGGGAAAAGCGGATAACATCTTCACCGGGCGGACGTCGCGCATCCTGCCGGCCTGCGGGTGAGTCGAATGCGCTCATGCTTCTCACGCAATACCGAGGATTATCGCAGAGGCCTGACGCATCGTATAGGGAGTGGACCTCACAGGAGGGGGGGGGAACAGGCAACACAGTAGGCTTAACTTTTCACTGTTGTGATGACCCGTGTTTCAGAATATAGATTTGTATATTTAGTTTTTACTGTATATAAATGTATATTTAAAAAATAAAACCGTAAAGGGAATGTTGTTGCATCCTGTCCTGGGCATGAGCACTAGGAAACGGTCATGGATTTGAGCTAAGCTAATTAGCACGAGCAAAGACTTCACTACATTTATCTCTGTTATAACTGTTTAGATATTGAGAAGTTTTTTTAGGTGTAATTAGTTAGATAGGACAAAAGACAATCTCCCGGAAAGCTGTTGATTAATTTGTCCTCAGATTAATGCACAAACCCTGTCCTGCATCACTTCCTCAGATGTTTTTTTTGTTATAAAGTCTTTATAAACGTGTTATACAAAGGACTGAAATGTTTTGAGATCACGTGGCATCACGTGGGCTTCACATCAATAGTCCTACATCCCAATATTCCACTTCAACTTCCTTTATCACTGTTTCACATCACACCTGCTGAGTTCATAATCAGACCCAGAAGAAAATAAACCACTCGAGACCAAACCCGATGAAGTTCCTGTCCGGTCGAATGACCCGGATAATCAATTAATCTGAAGAAAAACTTTGTGTCAGGATGCTTTCGCTGTCCGACTCTCAGCATCTCTCTCTGAGTGTGAGTGGCTTCTCACTTCTTGTGCAATAAACTGTTCTTCTGACAGATTTTTTATCTGTTTGAGAGGATGGAAGGATATCAGATTGATGTTTAGAGGCCAAGGCGAAGCATTGGACTTTTGCCTAAACTGATGTTTTGTCCTTTAATTTGTCCAGTATCAGTAGAGGAGTAAAGGTTTATAATGAATATACACTGATCAGACATAACATTATGAGCACTGACAGGTGAAGTGAATAAGACTGATGATCTCCTCATCATGGCACCTGTTAGTGGGTGGGATATATTAGGCAGCAGGTCAACATTTTGTCCTCAAAGTTGATGTTAGAAGCAGGAACATGGACAAGAGTAAGGATTTGAGTGAGTTTGATGAAGGGACGAATTGTGATGGCTAGACCACTGGATCAGAGCATCTCCAAAACTGCAGCTCTTGTGGGGTGTTCCTGGTCTGCAGTGGTCAGTATCTATCAAAAGTGGTCCAAGGAAGGAACAGTGGTGAACCGGTGACAGGGTCATGGGCGGTCAAGGCTCATTGATGCACGTGGGGAGTGAAGGCTGGCCCGTGTGATCCAATCCAACAGACGAGCTACTGTTGATCAAACTGCTGAAGAAGTTAATGCTGGTTCTGATAGAAAGGGGTCAGAATACACAGGACAGGTCAGGGCTGTTTGGGCAGCGAGAAGGGGGACCAACTCAATATTAGGCAGGTGGTCATAATGTTGCGCCTGGTCAGTGCATGATGTCATTTTTAACAGTGGTTGTTGAACAATCATTGTCTCTGAGGTTTAGACAGATCTAAAAACGGATCGAAAACCTTTCTGCGATTCTTCATCCTGCCTTCCGTCATCGCATTGTTTCAGCAAGACGAAAACCATTTTCAGACTCGCTCGTCACGATAAAAATCCTGACCGGGCTCACGTACATCTCGTTGCCACATTGATGACGTTATATTTGTAACATGTAATGTGCAATGAATATTGAGCTTATGATACATGTCAATATTCCGTAATGAATTCACGCAAACTTCACGAAAGCCTATGAAAAACTGTCTTACGCGTGTTTTGAAAAACACGCCCACAGAAAGAATCCACAAAAAAAGGCACCCTCAGACCTCACACGAAGCACTTCCTCTTCACCGCTTTCAGACAGTTATATTTGTCATGAGGAAGTTCATGAGACAGCTGTTCAACGGGAAACAACTTTTAAAAGCGCATGGACTTTTTATGGCACTTTATGACGTTTTTAGCGTCGATCAGCACACACCCCTGCTTTCCATCCTGGACGAAGCCGTCTAGGCGGGCCATGTATGGACGACTGTCTGATTATTAACACACAGTGTATGGGAGATATCTGACAACATTTTCTCCAGAACATTTTCACTTCCTCCCACCCAAGTTTGAGACGTGGTTTTATACCACAGGATTTTACCATCGAGTCCAAATGATCGCTCATCAAGAACAATTTTTAGTTACGTTTAATGTTCTAAAGCCGCTTCCTGTTCTCATTTTTGTTGAAGCAACAAAAACCGTGAACTCAAGCTCATGTGTCCTGTAGACTGAAGCGCTGCTACTGGAGACTCACAGATTTAGAGATTAGCTTTGGATTTGAGGAGCATACACTATATTGCCAAAGGTTTTGTGACACCCGTCTAAAACATGTAATTCAGGGGTTGGGCTCAGCCCCTTAGTTCCAGTGAAAGAAACTCTTAATGCTTTAACACCAAGACATTTTCATGCTTTGTGGGAACAGTTTGGGGATGACCCCTTCCTGTTCCAACATGACTGCACACCAGTGCACAAAGCAAGGTCCATAAACACATGGATGAGTGAGTTTGGTGTGGAGGAACTTGACTGGCCTGCACAGAGTCCTGACCTCAACCCAATAGAACACCTTTGGGATGAATTAGAGCTGAGACTGCGAGCCAGACCTTCTCATCCAACATCAGTGCCTGACCTCACAAATGCGCTTCTAGTGGAATGGTCAAAATTCCCATGAACACAATCCTAAACCTTGTGGAAAGCCTTCCCAGAAAAAGGGCGAACCAACTCCATATTACATTCATGTGCATGTAAAGGTAGACGTCCCAAAACTTTTGGCAATATAGTGTATGTCAGCAAAACTCCTGTGAAAAAAAAATATATATATGCATTTTTCAATAATCTGGTATGGAAAATGAATCTCACTGTGGTTTAATCAGCAGACCAGTAAAGATCATATGGTTAAGAATGATCCTACTGTGGTTTGTAATGTAGGTTTTGTCACCTTATACTGTTTATATAGCTGAAGTGAAATCTCTCTCTTTCTCCTTACCTTCTTCCTCGCGTCTCCAAACCACTGGTTCTAGTTCTAGTATTTTAGATTCTGGCTAACCTCGAAAAGTGAACTGAGAGAAAAGATCACACCACGGCGCAGGGCTGACATTTCACCTGCTCGTGTTCTGAACACAAAACGGACCGAGACGATCGAGCTGGTATCGGTTTCACGACAACGCAAAGCAATGTGCAAAGTCTTGATCGAAGTGTGATGTTCACCTTGTGAGAAAATCACACTCAGCCAGCGAGGTTTTTGACACCTTCATGCAGAACAATGCTCATGGTTGTTAAACAGAGGTCTGAACCCAGCATGCAGAAGGTTAAAGAGTAAATAGTGACATTAGAGTTGGCTTTATTATACAGACAAAAAAATAAATCAGCAACACTGACATCTGACAGATTTTTATCTTATATCACAATAAATCAAAGCATAAGAATTTCTCTCATAGGATCAATAAAGTCTATCTATCTGTCTGTATGCATGTATCTATTTACCTGTCTGTCTGTCTATCTATTTGTCTGTCTGTCTGTCTATCTATTTATCTGGCTGTCTATATGCATCTATCTATCTATCTATCTATCTATCTATCTATCTATCTATCTATCTAGCTAGCTAGCTAGCTAGCTAGCTAGCTAGCTAGCTAGCTAGCTAGCTGTATGTATGCATCTATCTATCTGGCTGGCTGGCTGTCTGTCTGTCTGTCTGTCTCTCTGTATGTCAATCTGGCTGGCTGTATGTATGCATCCATCTGTCTGTCTATCTGTCTAAGTGTATCTCTCTGTCTGTCTATCTATCTGAGTATACTTTTCTAAGATATTTGAGCTATTTATTTTTAATGAAACACAGACTTATTGAATGAAAGTTAAAAGTTTGCATTTGATCTTGAAGATTGCAAAATTTACAATCGTTCACAAGTTAAAAAAAAATCACCCTTTACCAGATTACCAAGTCATTTGCATCGTTAGATGTTTTGAAAATGTTAAATAACATATCATCGACCTGTATCGCTGGGAATTTGTTCGCAAACAACTTTTTATTTTTATCGTACGCCCACTCAGTTGACATTTTGATCTGAAATACGGAATGTGTAGTGGTTCAAGTGGTTAAGGCTCTAGGTCGTTGATCAGAGTTCAAGCCCCGGCACCACCAAGCTCCACTTTTGGGCAATTGAGCAAGCCCCTTAACCCTTCCTGCTCCACAGGTGTTGTATCATAGCTGCCCCTGCGCTCTGACCCCGACTTCCTCAGCTGTGAAAAGATGTGTGAAAAGAATTCCACTGTGCTGTAATGCATGTGTGGTGATAATAAAGGCTTTTTCCCTTGCCATGGTATTAGCGATCTCACTGACCTAAAGCAGGTGATGATGTAATATTACAAGCTCGTTTTATAAACTGATTGAGTAAGCGTACTGGTTAATGTCCGTTTCCACTGAAACGCATGTCACAGTCTTAACATCTAGAAATATAATCGTAATTTTTTCCTCTGATGCAGTGGTACTGGACATAACGTAAACAGAAACACAGCCGTAATGGGTTTTAATCAGTGTACGCTCAGGGCTGGCCCGTCGTTTCTCATGGAGATGTGCCGCTGACCAGTGCAAACCACCACCACGGCTCAGCAACATTACTCATCCAACTGAACACTGCAGTTTGTTCTGACACCATCCCACATTGTTCTTATAATCAGCTCCACTCTTCTGTTCTGGGAAGGCTTCCATTAGATTTTGGGAAATGTGTGGCTGTGGGAATTTGTGATCATTCAGCTACAAGAGCATTAGTGAGATCAGACTCTGATGTTAGGATGTTGGCTCCAGTTCCAATTTTTCTCAGTGGGGTTGAGGCTCTGTGCAGGACACTCCAGTTCTTCCACTTCATTCTTCACCTTCAGATGTGTTCATGGAGCTGCTTTGTTTTGTGCACAGGTTTGAGCCTCTGAAGGGAAACATACGGAGACATTGTGTAGAATGTGTGTGCTTCCAGTACGAGGAAGAACCACATATGATCCAGATATTTTTGCTCATATAGAGTGCATATAAATCCAGGAAGTGAATACCAGATCCTACAGCAGCTATGATCTTTTATCTACTTTTGGGGGTGGGGGGGACTATAAATATTAATTTGTATAGTATTTTAATTGCAGCTTGTACACCGATCAGGCACAACATTATGACCACCTGCCTGATATTGTGTTGGTCCCCCTTTTGCTGCCAAACCAGCCCTGTGTATTCTGACATCTTTCTATCAGAACCAGCATTAACTTCTTCAGCAATTTGTACAGCAGTAGCTTGTCTGTTGGATCGGATCACACGGGCCAGCCTTCGCTCCCCAAATGAACCTTGACCGTCCATGACCCTGTCGCTGGTTCATCACTGTTCCTTCCTTGGACCACTTTTGATAGATACTGATCACTGCAGACTGGGAACACCCCACAAGAGCTGCAGTTTTGGAGATCCAGTCGTCTAGCCATCACAATTTGGCTCTTTATGGCCTTGCTCAAGGGCACGGAGATGTTTGACGCTTGTTGGACCTGGGAAATGAACTCACAACATTCTGATCAGTGATCCAATGGTTTAACCACTAAGCTACCAGTTTAAGACGTTTTTTGATCACAAGTGTTGCAACTCTCACCAATAAGACGGAAAATTAGTCAATCGGCACAGCAATCAGAAACGACCTGGGCGAGTGTCCAGTATCAACAGACGCTTCCTTCACGCTTTCAGACGTAAAAGAAGAAGTTTTGAGTTAATTCACATGAAATAAATCATTTTACTACCAGTATTTTAGCACACATTAATGTGTCACGTAACGAGGAAGCCGCTTACGTAAGAAAAAAAAAATCAATTTTTTTGTTCTGTAGAATAGTGAGGTCAGTTCTCCAGATGTCAGACTTCCTCCTCCAGCCGTCATCATTTGCTTTTATTCATGATAAAAACGGGAAGTGTGTCAGTAGCGGGAGATCATACAGTGAAGCAGAAAACTTTGGGTCGTAAGAAACACCTCGCAATTTTGTTTACTTGGACGCATTTGATGCAGCATGACGTTGTTCTCTGAGAAATCCATCCTGTAACTTGTTCAAGAAGAAACACACATGCCCATGCTCAGTAAACTCCGCCCCCTGGTCTGTGGAGCAGCTATACACATATCTATAAATAATGTCTATAAAAATGATTGACAGGAGGAGCATCCAATCAGAGACAACCATTCTGTACCAGAAGACGGGTTTTGTCTGCAAAAAATCAGGTAGAACTTAAGACACCGAGAGTAAAGTTCAAGAGTAAACATAAATAAAAAGTACAGACTGAAAAGGAAGTTGTGAAAAGGAACGTATAATAATTTGTACTAATATAATACAAGCACAAAAGTAATCCAAAGTGCATAAATGTGGCTCTACTCCGAATAAAAAGTTCACATGCATGTTTGTGTGTGTGTGTGAGAGATAACAGACCTACAGCAGTTTATCATGATTGTTTTGCACAGTTTCAACAATTGGTGCAAGTGTGTTACCAACCTGTCTCTTTATTGCTCTCTCTCTCACACACACACACACACACACACACAGACACACACATGAGATCATGTGACTTTGTGGGTAACTGGTGTACAGAATTACCAAAATTGTATTGACTACAGTATGCTAAGAGAGACAAAAGAATCTCCTTCAGTCTCTTCTTAACCCGTTGTGAGGAAGCGATAAGCACCAGGTTATTTCCTGTTTGATTCACGACGTGGGCATCCTGATGAATAACACCATGATTGGCTCGGGTGTAATCCTCTAAACCAATCGCATGATGCGACTTCTGTCCTCAGGCAGCTCTCAAGGTTTCTGTTGAACAGAAGAAAGACACGGGAAATTTTTACTGTCACTCGAACTATTAACTATTACACTTCATCTTTCTGCATGAATTATTTAACTGCCAATGATCAACTCAACATCTTTGCATAATAATACAAAGACATATGATTATGCAAATTAGAAATGGCTGTAAATCATCGTGCTGAATAGCTGGGAAGCAATTTAGCAGGTAGTAAGCTAGTTATTGTTTCTCACTCGACTGATATGAGTTGTGTCTGTGTTTGTCGGTTTTGCTTGTTTTTCTATCTCTAACAGTTTATCTGTCCATCTGTCTGTACCTGCCTGTTTATACCCGTCTGTCTGTCTGTCTGTCTGTCTATCTGTCTGCTCATTTATCTGTCCGTCTGTCTGTCAGTCTGTCTGTCCGTCTATCTGTACCTGCCTCTTTATACCTCTGTCCGTCCGTCCATCCGTCTGTCCGTCCGTCCGTCTGTCTGTACCTGCCTGTTTATATCTCTGTCTGACTGCCTTGCCTGTCCATACCTGCCGGTTTCTCTGTCTGTCTGTCAGACTGTCTGTACCTGCCTGTTTATACCTCTGTCCGTTTGTACCAGCCTGTCTGTCTGTCCATTTGCCTATCCATCTGTACATCTATCTGTCTTTCTAATTATTTAATTGGATCGTTCTATAATCAGAGGAAGATGAAATGTTGCAGTGTAAACAATTTTTCTTAATTGTCTCGTTATTTTTGTCTGTTTTTCCTTGCAGAGAGGAGCGATGGCCGAGGTCTCAGCCCTCAGCCCTTCTCCTCCGGCGATGGTGGATCAGTCTGTAGCTCCTCCTCCTCCTTCCTCCGCTCCCTCCCTTCCTGCAGAGTCACCTAAACCCATTGCTGTCCCAAAATCCGCTTTGTATGGAGACAGAGCTGTCATGGCTGCTGCTGCATTAACAACACCACCACGTAAAGAGACCTCTGTCCGTTTATCGAACTCGGGAGAGGCGATTTCAGCACTTACTGAAAATCCTCCTCCTGTTACATCTGCTTCGGAAAGCACCTCTCCTCCAGACCGAGGGAAAGAGGAGTTTCCCCCAACGCCCAAACCTCTAACTCAGCCAGACATCTCACCAGAACCACCAGGAAGAATGCCAGATCCTGAAGCTCCGCCTTTTCCAACACAAAATTTGGCAATGCAACTCAATCAGACCTCAAACTCCACATCCTCATCACACACACCTCCTCGGTCTCCTCCAGCTGTCATCCCCTTCGTCCCAGATCCGTTATCAGATCTGAAATCCGATCTTCCTTCTGTCATGGTCCACGATTCGTCAGTGCCGTTCATAGTGCCGCCCCCTGCTCAGTCAGGCCCCGCCCTGGACACGCTGAGCTACCTGGAGTCGGCGAGCGTGATGTCGGGGACGCTGGAGTCTCTGTCGGGCATCGGTGAGGACGGAAGCTCGCTCGGGTCCGACTCGGAGCTCAACGGCCCGGTTATGAGACGCACTGATAAATACGGCTTCCTCGGAGGAGCGCAGTACAGCGAGGGCAAGTGGGTGGAGCCTGAATATTAACGATGTCTCTCACACACACTTATTTATACACACACTCTCATTTACAAATTCACATCACAATAACATAAACATTAAATCATAATTATTTATCATTCTAATAATAATAATTAAAATATATTAAAAAGGTAATACTTTGTACAAAGTGAAAAGTACCTTTATTTATAATAAACAAGTGTTTTATCCCTCTAACATTTCAACACAGTTTAAAAAAAGGAGATTATCTGATAAGCAAACTAAAAAATTTGGAATACTCCACCATGGCAGTGTGTGCACACAGTCTGGAGTGTGTTATTCTGCAACAGCTGCCATGTTTAATTTATTAATGAATGTCACATCCACATTTTAATGGTGTGTGGTTCATCTTTCATGGTGTGGGGAGAGTTAGTTCCTGTTATCATTAATGGTCATTATAGCAGTTCTAATCAGTCGTTCCCTCACCAGCATCTATCTATCCCTCTCTCTCTCTCCTCCCTCCCTCTCTCTCTCTCTCCCTCCCTCCCTGTCTCTCTCTCTCTCTTTCTCACGTTTATCTTTGTTTATTGGTCCTTGAATAAGCAGAGCATCCACAGCAGTACAAATCCCAGTGTATGTGGCGTTACTATAGAAACAATAACGTATTAAAACAAGTGCTTTTAATATAAACCTGTCGTCTATGTCTGTGAGGAGTACAGTTACACAAGCAATAAAACACACCCTCTGATGACTCAGCCATCTATTATAAAGATTTCACTTACAGTCTTACTGTACATAAAGAGCAGCGATTAGAGCTACCGGGTAAATAATAGCCACTCCACGCTGTCTGCTCGGCACCTGACTGTAAATTTACCATTAATAATTAATCACTCAAATGCCAAAATCTGGCTGATTGTCCATTAATAATTCATAAAGTCAGGGAGTATCCCCTAAACCACATCCTCTTCACTCTATATTGTATAGAAGCTTTTATTTATTTTTTTTATTTTTTATCTCAGGTGTGGGTGTATAGTTATAGAGTGGAGCCGTTATGATGATTATTATAAGATTTTTGACTCAGGGTGCTGAGATTATTATTTTTTAGAGCTTTCTGAACAAACTTGAGTCTTTGAACATATTTCAGTCTTTGTCTTGATGTATTTTTAAATGATCATACATATAGGCATACACTATATTGCCAAATCATTGATTTCAGGTGTTGTTTTTCAGGGGATGGGCTTGACCCCTTAGTTCCAGTGAGAGGAACTCTTAATGCTTTAGCATTTTCTAAAATGTCATGGTATGCTGATGCATTAAGAGTTCCTTTCACTGGAACCAAGGGACTAAGCCCAACCCCTGAAAAACAACACCTGAATTTAATGGTTTGGAGGGATGTCCCAAAAGTTTTGGCAATATAGTGTATTTTAATTGTATATAAAAGTACTAAAGGTATAGTGTATCTGTAAATTGTTCATTTTGGCTAAATCTGTCACTTTATTATGTTACACCTGATGTATTGAGCAGTGAAAGAGTAAATAGAAAGCCTTTTGGGTTTAAGCTCGAGACAGTTGACGAAAGTCTCGGAAATCTGCAGCTTTAAGATCGACAGAAAGCCGTGACCTTGTAGGGGTTTCCTTTTTGCCTAATTTGTATTCTGTACAGAGCATAATAATCTTTTGTCTGACTCGGAAACAGAGCCACAAAACATCTCTCTCTCTGACACTCGCCAAAACCACGAACATCTTCACTTCACTGTCTAACATGAGCAGGGGTTAAATTAAGAAAGTGAATCATTGAGATGGTTATCAGGGTGACTTCACTAAGCATTTCTGGTGCTGCTCACCACAGAGCACATGCTCTTGTAGTTTATACAACTTTATATCCATTTTATCTGACTAACAGCAACAGCTGACTGACTATAATGATATAACGACGTGACGCCCCCTTCGTTCCTCTGCCCCCAAGTCAGTGTTTCTCCAGCTTATTTTTTTCTGTGTTTTAATAAAACAAAACTGGGCAAGCAGTACATGTATTTCATGACCTCAACGTGTCATTAGGCAATCGCAGAGTCATTAAGGTTGCTATAGCAACTGTGACAAAACTTAATAGGAATCAAATGTTTCCCTCTAATTATATCTCATCTCTCTTCTTTCCTCTTTTTCTAACAGTATACAGTATATGTGCAAAGGGAGAGAGAGAGAGAAGGGTGGGGGGTAGACAAGGTTAGGAGGGTGAGAGACAACGTTGGTAGAGAGATAGAAAGACACGGGTGGGAGAGAGAGAGAGACAAGGGTAGGAGAGAAAGAAGGGGAGGAGACAGAGGGACAAGGGGAGAGAGAGAGAGAGAGAGAGAAGGGGAGGAGAGAAAGAGAGGGACAAGGAGAGGAGAGAGAGAAAGGGAGGAGAGAAAAGAAAGACAAGGGGAGGAGAGGTAGAGAGAGAGATGTTTCTCTCATGTTTTCATCGACACTCTCATTGTCCTCACTGACACTGTTTGCGTTTATGTTTTTGTCTCTGACTGCCTCGGGCTTATTTCCATCTGTCTTCTGGGTCTTCATGTTCATATTTTCCTAAATCCACTCTCTTTCCGTCTGTGTGTGTGCTTTTCTCTGTCTACCTTTCTCGCCATCATCCCACCCTCCCCTAGTCTCCCTCTGCTTTCTCTGTTCTCTCTCTCTCTCTCTCTCTCTCTCTCTCTCTCTCCCCCCTGGTGTGACTCATACAGTGCTGAGTGGTTCTCTGATTCAGTCACTGCTCACCATCTCTCTCTTTGTTTTACTGTCCACGCTGTGTCATGTCCTCTAATGGACTCTCATACGTGTGTCTCCTCCTTTAAGCCAGCTTCCTTCCCTTTTATATTTACTTATTACTTCCTCCATCGGGCTCTCAGGTTAAATTCAAGGTTAATATACACTATATGGCCAAATGTTTTTGGACACCTGACTATCACACAGATCCCCCTTTAATAACTTCCTCTCTTCCTCTCTAACTTCCTCAATTTTGGAGGTTTGGGGTTCTAGTTCATCCTAAATATATTCACTCAGGGTTGAGGTCAGGGCTTGAGGTCATATGTGATCATTTATGCAGGATCTTACATCATCACGTCCTCTCACGCTTTCTCAAACAGTATCATATGTTAGAATTATTCCGTATTTAAAACAAGCTCATTCATATTCACAGAATTCTGCTCTCTGATCATGACTAGCAGCATATGTGAATGTGAAACTTTCATCCTTTGGTCATTCAAGCGATTAAATAGGAACACCAAACATGGATGTCTCCATTTTTGTCTTTTGTTAGTGTCAAGGTGGCCAGCTAACTGTGAGGAGTGATGTATATTTTCCTCCCTGTACAGCAACCTGTTATAGATTTAACAATCGAATATATCTGTATGTTGATTTAACTGAAGCTTGGAGCTTTGAAATGATAAATTATGACACTATTATTTATGACGATTAGAGATGAATCCCACATCTTTATTATTTTTAACCTTCTTTCTCCCAGTATTGTGGAGATCAGTGTGGAGGTGGCACGGCACCGAGAGATGAAGTGGTTGGACATGTTCAAAAACTGGGACAAGTGGATCTCTCGACGCTTCCCCAAGGTCTGCTACACAGAAAAATCACAAATAACGTTCACTTAGAAGACGTAATGAGTAACAATGTTTGTGCTATTATATACACCGATCAGGCATAACATTGTGAGCAGTGACTGGTGAAGTGAATAAGACTGATGATCTCCTCATCATGGCACCTGTTAGTGGGTGGGATATATTAGGTTACATTTTGTCCTCAAAGTTGATGTGTTACAAGCAGGAAAAATGGACAAGCATAAGGATTTGAGCGAGTTTGACGAAGGGCCAAATTGTGATGGCTAGACCACTGCATCTCCAGAGCTGATCAGAGCATCTCCAAAGCTGCAGCTCTTGTGGGGTGTTCCCGGTCTGCAGTGGTCAGTATCTATCAAAGGTGTCCCTGTAAGTCCTGTAAGGTGCAAGGTGAGGCTCATGGAGGATCTGCTGCTAACATGTTCTTGCCAGATACCACAGCACACCTTCAGGGATCTAATGGAGTCCATGCCTCCATGGGTCAGGGCTGATTTGGCAGCAAAAGGGGGATCAACACAATATTAGGCAGGTGGTCATAATGTTATAGCTGATCGGTGTATGGAATATTTAATATAAGACACACACATGTTCACAGCATAAAATATGTCACTGATTTGATTATAAAATGTCATATCAGAATATCCTTTAATGTCTTAATGTGTGTGTGTGTGTGTGTGTGTGTGTGTGTGTGTGTAGGTGAAGCTGCGCTGTAGGAAGGGAATCCCGTCATCTCTGAGAGCTCGAGCCTGGCAGCTTCTCTCCAACAGTGAGGAGCTTCTGATGGCAAACATCGGCAAGTTTGAGGTACAGCCAGGACATCGCTGCTTTTTGTTTTTCTTTGTTTTTTTTTGGACATTTTTTATGTAACTTGTTTATAGATTTCCAGTTAACTTCGCAGTAATACACAGCAATCTGATCAACATGCTGCTCTAGGTGTTATGGTGTCCTACAGAACATCCCACAGCACGCGGACCTCAAACTTCTTCATAGGTTTTAACCACTACGGTTTCAGTTAACGTTTCAGTTTATTTTATTTCAGTACCGTGATGATGTTTTCCTCAGGACCAATCATGTTACACATTCAAGTTTAATGTTACGCTAATCAAGTTTACAGGTGCACATGCAGTGTATACTGTGATGAGAGTTGAATCCACCAGGTTTCTTTTCACACTCACAGGATTTTAAGAAGTTTGTACTTTGCTTAGCTTACTGATCATTTAAAAGACACCATAAATTTGGCTGGTGAGCATCGAGAGCTTCAAAGCGGACAGGTTGGCTAAGTGTTCCGTGTGACGTGTCATAAGTTAAATACAGACAGTAGCAAAGGCACACAGAATTTAACTCTGGAGCAACGTGTGTTAAATCTGTCTCTCTGACATTTTTACTTTTCTCATTTCCCCTCTGTGTAGGAACTGGAGAGAGAGCCGGGAGATCCGAAGTGGCTGGATATCATCGAGAAGGACTTACACAGGCAGTTTCCTTTCCATGAGATGTTTGCTGCTCGAGGAGGCCACGGGTAAATTATCTACTGTCTCTAATATGTGTGCTCAGAGAAATACAAGACTTAAAACTTAAGATGAACTCTGAAAGTTTGCTGATTAAAAATAGTTGCATTTTTGTTTCCAGTTAAATATACATAGAGAGAGATTCACAGATACACAGACAGCTGGGTCCAGAGAGAGACAGACAGATACAGAGACCTGGGTAGCCTTATACAGAGAGAGAGAGAGAGACAGATAGCTGGATCCAATAAAAGACATACAGGTACAGAGACCTGGATAGCCTTATACACAGAGAGAGAGAGATACACAGCTGGGTCCAGTGAAAGACAGACAGATACAGAGACCTGGATAGCCTTATACAGAGATAGACAGATACACAGCTGTGTCCAGAGAAAGACAGACCGGTACAGAGACCTGGATAGCCTTATACAGAGAAAGAGAGAGAGACAGATACACAGCTGGATCCAGTAAAAGACATACAGGTACAGAGACTTGGTTAGCCTTATACAGAGCGAGAGAGAGAGACAGATAGCTGGATCCAATAAAAGACATACAGGTACAGAGACCTGGATAGCCTTATACAGAGAGAGCGAGAGAGAAAGAGAGATATAGAGCTGTATCCAGAGAAAGAAGGACAGGTACAGAGATGCATGGGTGCAAAGACATGGATAGCCTTATACAGACAGACAGACTGAGAGAGTGAGACAGACTCGTTGATGCATGGAAAGAGTAGACAGACTCGTGTATATATACAGAGACATACATGAAGGCACCTGGATACTGGAGTTACAGATAGACAGACACAGAGACAAACACAAAGAAGGGCAGAGAGACATGCAGAGTGAGACAGCTGGCTTCAGCGAGCGACAGACAGCCAGAGAATAAAAGATGTAGGCAGATGGCAATAGAGACACACAGACAGATAACAGTAAAGTACAGTAACAGTTGGATACACAGACAGATGAGAGAGACCGATTGAGACACAGAGATACACATACACAATTTTCTGTTTTGCAGCTCGGTTCAACTTCGGTTCGGCAAAAATGAGAAGTACTGGGTGTTCCCTCTTACCACAAATGTTCTCGATGGTTGTTACTAATATAATTATAGCACAAACATTGTTCACACACTCTCCTGTGTGTGTGTGTGTTCAGTCAGCAGGATCTGTACCGTATACTGAAGGCCTATACTGTCTATCGCCCAGAAGAAGGCTACTGTCAAGCTCAGGCTCCTGTGGCTGCGGTCCTGCTGATGCACATGCCTGCAGAGGTGTGTGTGTGTGTTTGTTTGTGTTTACTATTCCTTAAGATCTTTCTTTCCTAAGCCAAATTTTGTATCTTATAAGAAAAAGACTTTAGTATAAGTCTCTTTAACGTAGCAGAAGTTTTTATGTAATACACTCTTACAGCTCCAGTCACATTTCTGTCCTTTTAATGTTGCCTCAGTTCAGTGCTGATCTTAATCAGTGATGCTCCTTACTTTATTAAGTGTCCTTTGGGCACCACATTCTTCAGGAATGATCTAAGCAGTTTATTAGGGTATAAATGTAGCACTTCTGTATGTAGTAACCCAGATAGGAAGCCAGTCGCTGTAAATAGCATTCACACTAACAGTATGCTTACCTGAAATGTTCAGGGTGTTTTATCAGATCTTTTTCTTTTTTTTCTTTCCACAGCAAGCGTTTTGGTGTCTGGTGCAGATTTGTGAGAGGTATCTGCCTGGCTACTACAGTGCTGGACTGGTGAGGATTTTTCAGCAATAATAAATCTATTATTGAAATCCCAATCTATTCAGTTCATTCAAGAACTGTGTAAATGGGCTGTGATAAACTAATACATGTGTGTTAGTCTGCACACAAACACTAATTTGGCAAAATTCTCTCACTATACAATTTAGGCATTTATGTGTAGAGTTAGTGTTAAACTGTTATAAAACTCTTTCAGGAAGCTATCCAGCTTGACGGGGAGATTTTCTTCTCTCTTCTGAGGCGTGTGTGTCCCATGGCCTACCGTCATCTGAAGAAGTTTAAAATCGACCCCATCCTGTACATGACAGAGTGGTTCATGTGTATCTTTTCCCGCACGCTACCGTGGTCCTGCGTCCTCCGAGTCTGGGACATGTTCTTCTGTGAAGGTGAGACACAAAAATCAAACATCTGATGCATCTTAAATTTAACCACAATAAGGTATAGACCCTTTTTGTGCTGACCTCACGATGACATCACGGCGGTAGCTGGAGGCAAAACTGTTTGGTTCATCTCCCTTTCTTCAGTCGCCAGAAGCGCTTGGTTTTTCTATCAGATAGGTGTAGATGTCTGGTCACTCAACCCGGAGGTCATCCTGTCACATCGTCCATCCACTGAGTGAGCGTGTACGGGTCGGCCAATCTGTTTCCGCCCGTTAGAGTTCATTTTGTCAAATAACATTCACGGTCCTGGACAGTGAGTGACCTAACATAGTCAGATAAATTCAGATTTTGGTCAGTCATTGTTTAAAAACAAACTAAAAGTTTGATAAAAACTTGATAACTAGTGATTGTTAAGCGGTCAGGGAAATCTTTCTGCCTCCACCTAAGCTCCGCCCACAAAAAACGTCACAATGTTTACTAACAGAAAAGGGTCTATTGTGCTTGGAAGCTTATTCACATGTAGTTTCTTCTTATTATTACTTTTGTATTGTTGGGAAAAGTGCTCTGGTTACTGAAATATAAAACCAGTGTTTCACATTCATAGAACTGGATCACTGTCATTACTTCACCTTTGTGGTGCAAATGCATAAGACTGTCATGAAAAAAGCCTGTTTCACGCAGTCCTGCATTGCTATGAAAGATCTTGTGTGAGAACGGCCCGTCGTTACAGGTATTCCTGCACAGTGACATATTTCTGACGGTGCACTGAAAAACCGGTGCTTTAGAAGATCTCACAATCCTCCAGGAAGCCATTTTTCCCATATGTATCTATAATTGACATTTATGCTAATTTAAGTCAATACTTAAATTAAAAGTGTGTGAGTGAACATTTATCAGGCATAAAATTATGACCACATGCCTAATATTTTAGTCCCCTTTTTGCTGCCAAAACAACCCTGACTCATGGAGGCATGAACTCCACTAGATCCCTGAAGGTGTGCTGTGGTATCTAGCACCAAGATGTCGGCAGCAGATTCTTTAGGTCCTGTAAGTTGTGAGGTGGGGCCTCCATGGATACTTACTGAACTTACAGGATACTTTTAATAGATGGTGTCCACTGCAGACTGGGAACACCCCACAAGAGCTGCAGTTTTGGAGATGCTCTGATCCAGTGGTCTAGCCATCACAATCTGGCCCTTCGTCAAATCCTTACACTTGTCCATCAACTTTGAGGACAAAATGTTGACTTGCTGCCTAATATATCCCACCCACTAACAGGTGCCATGATGAGGAGATCATCAGTCTTATTCACTTCACCTCTCACTGCTTACAATATTATGCCTGATCAGTGTGTGTGTGTATGTACGCAGGGGTGAAGATCGTGTTCCGTGTGGGTCTGGTATTACTGAAGCAGATGCTGGGTTCTGTGGATAAACTGCGGGAGCTGCAGGGAATGTATGAGACCATGGAGCGCCTGAGGAACATTGCACCGGAGAGCATCAGAGAGGAAATACTGGTTCACGAGGTCAATATACACGCGCACACACACACGCACACAGTGAAAACACATACACTATATTGCCAAAAGTATTCGCTCACCTGCCTTGACTCGCATATGAACTTAAGTGACATCCCATTCCTAATCCATAGGGTTCAATATGACGTCGGTCCACCCTTTGCAGCTATAACAGCTTCAACTCTTCTGGGAAGGCTGTCCACAAGGTTTAGGAGTGTGTTTATGGGAATTTTTGACCATTCTTCCAGAAGCACATTTGTGAGGTCACACACTGATGTTGGACAAGAAGGCCTGGCTCTCAGTCTCCGCTCTAATTCATCCCAAAGGTGTTCTATCGGGTTGAGGTCAGGCCAGTCAAGTTCATCCACACCAGACTCTGTCATCCATGTCTTTATGGACCTTGCTTTGGTCACTGGTGCACAGTCATGTTGGAAGAGGAAGGGGCCAGCTCCGAACTGTTCCCACAAAGTTGGGAGCATGGAATTGTCCAAAATGTCTTGGTATGCTGAAGCATTCAGAGTTCCTTTCACTGGAACTAAGGGGCCAAGCCCAGCTCCTGAAAAACAACCCTACACCATAATCCCCCCTCCACCAAACTTTACACTTGGCACAATGCAGTCAGACAAGTACCGTTCTCCTGGCAACCGCCAAACCCAGACTCGTCCATCAGATTGCCAGATGGAGAAGCGTGATTCGTCACTCCAGAGAACGCGTCTCCACTGCTCTAGAGTCCAGTGGCGGCGTGCTTTACACCACTGCATCCGACGCTTTGCATTGCACTTGGTGATGTATGGCTTGGATGCAGCTGCTCGGCCATGGAAACCCATTCCATGAAGCTCTCTGCGCACTGTTCTTGAGCTAATCTGAAGGCCACATGAAGTTTGGAGGTCTGTAGCGATTGACTCTGCAGAAAGTTGGCGACCTCTTCGCACTATGCGCCTCAGCATCCGCTGACCCCGCTCCGTCAGTTTACGTGGCCTACCACTTCGTGGCTGAGTTGCTGTCGTTCCCAAACACTTCCACGTTCTTATAATACAGTACTTATAATACTTATAATACAGTACTTATAATACTTATAATACAATACTTATAATACACAGTTGACTGTGGAATATTTAGGAGCGAGGAAATTTCACGACTGGATTTGTTGCACAGGTGGCATCCTATCACAGTTCCACGCTGGAATTCACTGAGCTCCTGAGAGCGACCCATTCTTTCACAAATGTTTGTAAAAACAGTCTGCATGCCTAGGTGCTTGATTTTATACACCTGTGGCCATGGAAGTGATTGGAACACCTGATTCTGATTATTTGGATGGGTGAGCGAATACTTTTGGCAATATAGTGTACATGCAGAGTGACACACAAACACAAAACCATGCTGTCAGACAGGATACTGGGGGCATTCTTGACCGAATTGGTATCAATAATGTCTGAAATGGCGAGTAAAATTGCATCTGGCTGGTCTTGTTCTGTTGAATGTCCTGAAGAGGACTCATAATATGGGATGATTTTTTCTTTACAAGCTTTTAGACAATTAATAGGCCATATATTCATCCTTCTGCATTTGTTGAGTACATTTTTAAAGAGCATACCTGTATAAATCATTCTAAGCCCCGCCTCTTTTTCTTGGATCAGGGGCTTTTTCCTCTTCTTTGCACCAGTTGATTTATGAAAAAAACTTGGTCTCCACAGACATGCTGTTTGTTTACAGAAGTGTGTGTGTGTGTGTGTGTGTTGGAGCTCAGCATAATCTCTACACAGACACCATAACATAATCTTCTTCCTTTCTGTTCTTCTGACAGGTCACTATTCTCCCTGTCACAGAGGCTTTGATTGAGAGGGAGTGTGCTGTCCAGGTGAAGAAGTGGCGCGAGTCTCGTGGTGCCCTGACACACCAGCCGGGCCGGAGGCTTCACGGCACACGAGACATCCACGAGCAAAAGCGCCGTGCCGCCGCCATCAGCTCTGGGGGAAGTCTGTCCTTCCTGGGCAGCTCGATGTCCGCTCCTCCACCCGGCCCCCTGCGCTCCTCTTCCAGCCTCCTCTCTCTTCCTGGCTTCCGGAAATCCAAAAATCCATTCTCTCACGGTAAAAAAAGCTCTTTTTCCGGGCCTTTTGTTCCAGAAACACAGGTGTTTGGAGGAGGGACTCCTATAATGATAACATCTGGGCCACTACACCCACCCGATTCTGTAGCGGCCCCGCCCACTGGAGGTGCAGGAGGGCACAAGCCTAGTCCTTTAGCAACAAAACCCCCGACATCACCAAAATCTCCAGTGGCAAATTCTGGCCCAGAACCAACACCAAAATCGGAACCAGAAAATCCATCAGCACCAAAATCGGAACCAGAAAATCCATCAGCACCAAAATCGGAACCAGAAAAACCATCAGCGCCGAAATCTGAACCAGAACCTGAAACAACATCCGCACAAAAACCTGGACCAGTACCTGCACCTGCACCGGAGTCGAACTCTGGACCAGAACCCGTATCACAACCCACCTCAGAACCAGCATCAGCGCCAAAGTCCAGCAAGGAATCTGCACATCCTCCGGTCCCAAACCAACTCCAGCCCCCTAGAGTAGTCTCTGAGCAAGTTACACCCACGATCCCATCTCCCACGGCCAACAACATGCCCCTGCCTCTCTGCGAGGACGAGGGCAAGAAGAAGAAGAAGAGCAAGGACGAGAAGAAGAAAGAGAAGGAGGAGGAGAAGCAGAAGGCGCGAGAGAAGAAGGAACGCGATAAGGCAGAGAAGGAGAAAGTAAAGAAGGAGAAAGAGAAGAAGAAGGAAAAAGGGGGCAAAAAGAAGGACAAAGCTGCAAGCGCCGAGGCGGAGGAGAAGAACGGAGCTGCGGCGGCCAAAAAAGTGGCCTAGTTTTCTGAACAAAAGGGACGAATCGAGCACAAAAGGGGAAGGGATTTTTTTTCGTCTTAAAGAGAACTGGATCAGGTTTTATGGCTCTGAATCTTCTCTTATTTACGGTCACCCCGTTAGAAGAGATATTCACCCACACACACACACACAGTCAGTCTGTAAATAGATCAATAGTTCATTATTCAGTAAGTCATCCAACCATAAAACCTTCATCCCATCCCTCTGAATCAGGCAGCGACCCCTGAGAGAGACTGTCCTCGTTGTAGATTAATCCAGGAGCTCGTATTTATTAACGTCGTCTGTTAGCGTGTGCTCGTGCGTTTACATGTTTGTGTAGTAGTGTAGTGTCGCTGTCCAGTGTTTCTGACTTGACCTGTAGGAGTCTTTCCTAATGAAAAGAAAGGAAAAAAAAGTTTGTCCACTAGAGGGGCTGGAAGAGCAGACCAGACTGAAACTCTGAGGTTTGTTAGAAATGGTACTGGGGTCAGAATAGCGTGAATTTCCTGCCCCACTCCTTCTCTATGGCTGTCTTGATATCTTAAGAGTTCTTACTTCTGTTTCTCAACCAGCTGATTGTCTCACTTTGCTTTGTAGAAGGGGTTAAGGCTGAGCGATATGACCAGTTCCAGCTCACCATGTCATGTCACTTTTTGTGATGCTTTTATTGAATTTATTAAGAGGAAAACGACATGATGGCGCTGTTTCCCAGCTCCAGTACCAGGATACCAAGATGTTCTTCTCATCTGCATTCCTTCCGGGTTCTTTCCGGTTTCCTCCAACCTCCTAAAAACATGCTGATACACAAAATTAACCCAGAATGGGGGTGTTCCTGGGTGTGTTCCTGTCTCACACCCAGTGTTCCCAGGACGAGTTCACTGATCCACCGTGACCAGGATAAAGCTCTTACCTAAGATCCACGAGAGAGGAAAATATTAATTCATAATTAAGTTATTATCAGGAAACAATTTGCTTCCAGACTCAATGTTATTTATATATATTTAAAAAAAGAATGTAAACTATATGAATAATGAATATGTTGTGAAATAATTTATCACAATATCAATATTATATGGTCACATCACTCAGCCTGAGACTGATCTACTCATAGTCTTTCATTCACACTTATTTTTCAAAACCTATTGCTCATTTTTGTTTTTATCACTCCTTTGCTTCTTTTCTCTCTCTCTCTCTCTCTCTAACTCTCTTTCTCACACTCTTTCTTGTCTCTCTAACTCACTCTCTCTAACTCACTCCAACTTTCTCTCTCTAACGCTCTTTCTCTCTGTCTCTCTCTAACTCTCTCTCTCTCCACTCCATGTTTCTCTGTCCGTCTGGCTCTAATTAACCCTGATCTTATTTCCCCCTCTGCTGAAGCGTGCTCATCTCCATATTCCCCGTCAGACGGCAGAGTATAACTGAAAGAGCTGAGATAACTGCATCACACGACTGCAATATCTTAACCTATAGGGGAGAACTAAATATCTGGACTTGACTCGATGTTGGTTAAACCTGCTTGGACTTTGACCTTAGACTCTTATTTATTTCGCTTGTCGATGAAGGAATTAGTCTGTTTGCACTGAACCCTCTTTATTATTGTTGTTATTATTATTATTTTTTTGTCCTGAAAGCACCACTAATATTTGATTTGTGTTGTTCTTTCTGATGTTAATGACTAATGATGTTCAGTAGCATTAACATCCCGAGCTCGGGGGCTCGATTTGCATTGATGTACAGTTTGTTAATTTAACCAGATGAACAATGATATTGTGTATTATTCCTGTTCTTTAGCGTGTTTTAGATTGTATTACTGTTATTATTTCTATGCAAGAATCCAGAGGCCTGCGTGACTGGAAGTGTAGCGGCTTTTACAGGAAATCGAGGACGTGTTTTAAGTCATCCTTTAGTTTTGTTTTGCTTGCTGTGTGGGTTTTTTTGTTTTGTTTGGGGTTTTTTTTTTTTTTTTTGGCATATATTCTTCTTTCCCAAAATATTGGAGAACAAAACCAAGCAGTAGCTTATTTGATTATTTTTTTTAATTTTTTTTTTTTATTTTGGGACTGTTCTAAAGTCACAAACGTTACAGTATTTAGTGTCTGCAAAGGCTGGTTTACAAAGATTTACAAAACATCAGCCAGAACGCTCGCTGCTAGGCTAACGTAGCTAACGAGTAACGGATTAACGCGAAATCCTCCTCGAGTTTATGAGTGAAATAAAATCAACAGTGTTGTTGAGTTGAAGTTCAAAATGGAGGCGTGATATCAATACAAAAAACAGGTTTTCAGAGGCGGGGCCCAAAGGAGAAATCAGACTATGCAGTGTTCTCAGGTGCAGATCAGACACAGCAAGTGACTTATGAGGATGGTGAGAAAGAGATTAGACTCTGATTACCGGGAACAAGTTTTCAGTTGTGAGATTTGTTGTAGATCCGAGTTGCAAATGAAGCCAAAGGGTCGAGCTGTAGCACTGCACAAGAGTCCTGTAGATTAGATTTGGACCAACGAATATAAAAGAGAAATAGAGACCGGACATGACGCACTAAGTGTTTTAAATTAGTTACTTATAGATTTCTATAGATATTATTTTTAATCACAGTGTTTATGATGATGTGTAGTGTTGAAACAAACCGAAGGAGGAGGAGTTTGTGTTCCGTTACGTGTTATCTATGTCAGCTTTGAAGCATGCGCATCTTGGCTGGTTGACTGATTCAGATTTTTCTATTCCCTTTTTTATAGGTTACCCCCTATTTGTCAGCATAACTTATTATTATTATTTGAGTCGTAGGCTGGAGTGTGTGCTGTAGAACTATATTATGGGAGGTGTGTTTTTGTTTTTGTTTTTTTGCGTCGTCTCGATGAACCACTGGATCATTTCAGACAGCAGGGTGAAGATGTTCCTAAACCCACGCCTCCACGCCTGGAGGCACGCCGCAGTATTACGCAACAAAAACTGATCAGCACTTTGCAAAGCGGACTGTACCATCGGGACTCTCGGAGAACATTCATGTGACGATGTGTGAACTGTCGAGCTGATGTGCAAGATGCCATGTGTTTCCCCCCTTCGTGGTTTTGTTCAGTGGTGCTGTGTGTTCCTGTTCCACTTCTTCTCACCTCTAGGTTGTGCCATGTCTATGTTTTTAATTATTTTTTCCTTAAGTCCAGCTTTACCTGCACCAGCTTTGGCGGCTGTGTTCCGATACGGTTTTTAACCCTCTCTCTCTGGTGTGTCGTAACGACAGCTCGGACATTTTTCTTAGAAGAAAGTGTCGATTTCAGGACCCCAATTTACCCAGAAGGCATTGCTACAGACAGAGAATGATAAACTAGGCTGATAGCTGCAATAAGAACATGCTAAATGATGTCATCGATCTCCAAAGGTCTGTGGGGGCATTTTATGAACCGCGTCGGAACACAGGGTGCGTCTATGCAAACCCTAAAACCTTCTGTGAAGCGCGTGTAGGTTAAAAGTGAACGATGTCTGCTTGGCCCACTAGAGGGCGCACAGGGAAAATGTCTGCTTGGGCCACTAGAGGGCGCACAGGAACAGACTGAACTTCAGAAACGGTACTTTGCTCAGAACTGTCTGAGTTTGGTGATTATTTTGTGACTGTATGCAAAAGAAATCCAGTTTTAAATCTTTAGCTTTAGGAATATTAGTAATATTAGAGTTGAAGAAATTGTCAGTGTTTTGGCTTCAGGGCTGAAAAAAACAATTATAAGTTGGATAATTCGGCATGAGAACCAGCACCCCCCCCTTTTTTTTTTAAAGAAACCAATGTGTTTGTTAGTCGAACCTCTAAACCTCCACCAGAACGTCAAATTCTTTTGTAGTGACATTAGAGACATCTTCTATAACACCGCCACACCGAGAGGACGGCTCCACGCCGTTACATCCGGAGCGTGATCGTGTAAATAACCCGAGCTGTTGGAAAAACGAGGAGTGTGTGTGTGTTTAGCGACAAAGCGTTTTTCCCGTTCAGAAATAGGCATGCGTGTGTTAGTCTTTGCGATAAATGCTTAGCAGGTATATATCGTATTTACAAACCAGACCACAGTAAGAACGATTGACTACTGATTTGATTTTTCGCACAAGTGACGCTTACGTCCGTTACGTTTCTAACCTCTGGTGGTCCGGATCTTAGAGCCCTTTTCACATCAACTAGCTTTTAGAGAACAAATATACTTAACAAAACTACATTCTGAACAGGACGAAGGACGGATCTGGCCAAAGCTCCGCCCCATCTACTGGGAAAAAAATAAAAGTCTATAATAACAATACCCTGCATCCTGAGCACCCGAGCGTTCACACTTAAAACACAAAAAAAACCCTAAAACCTACTTTTAAAAAATACTTCACTGATCAGAAATCTGTGTTTCTTTGTTCTGTCGCTTTGGGTTTGATTTCTGTGTTTATTTTAACCATCTTTTTTTTTAATCTTACTGTTTTTTAAGTGAATTTTTCTTTAATCCCATCATTTCAAGTCTGTATTTTTTTGTTTTTCGGTTGTTGTTGTTTTTGTTTTTTACAGCGAACCTTGAAAATAAAATAATCCTAGCTCGTCATTCCTTAACTACAGAAGAGGAAAATGTACACAGTGTATTTAATTAATCATGGCGATAACGGTAATAGTTGTGATGAATAATAAACCGTAATATATTAAATTCCTCATGGCGTCCAGGGTTTTTGCTTTTTACGGTCGGTTTGTTTTCTGTAAAGACTCCACAGGTTCTGTGTTCTGGGGTTAAGTGGATTACGGTGTGTAAGTGGATTTATTTCAGCTTTTTATCAGGAAATCAGATTTCCTGTCAGTCAGACGATCTCATTCGCTTCTTTAGTATTTGGTGGCACTTTGAATGAAATATTTTTCCACAAGATTCTCATAATACAACATGATAAACACTCCATTACTTTATTCTGGAAATTTGTTGGTTTGCTGAAGGGGGCGGGACTAACGTGGTAAGAGGATTTGATTGGCTGTGGTCGTTTAAATTAAATGATTGACTCTCGTGTGAAAATTTCACAAATTCAGAAATTTGCGAACCTTTCTCTTTATTCATTCTCTCTCTCTCTCTCTCTCTCTCTCTCTCTCTCTCTCTCACACTCTCTCCTCTCTCTCATTTTCTGTCTCTCTCTCTCCCCTCTGTCTGTCTCTCTCTCTCTCTCTCTCTCTCTGTCTCTCTCTCTCTCTCATATATTTGCACTCAGGATGGACAGACGCAGACATACAAAACATAAGGTTGCTTTATTCACAGTTTCTCCCTTTTTATTGCTTACAGAGGAGTTGGTGACAGCAAAGCATGAGGGAAGTGAGGGATGGCAAAAAGACGAGGGGAGAGAGGGAGAGAAGAAGGGAATGGTTTCTTTCTGTCGCCTCTCTCCACTCCTCTACTGTCATGGATTGACTTTCTCTTCTCTCTCTCTCTCCATTGCTCCAGCCGTCTCCCCCTCCCTTTGTTGTTGTTGTTTTTGTTTATTTTGGACACTTCTCATTCTTTTCTGGATCGACTCAGGAAAACAAGATGGCAGACGCTGGATGCTGGACTTTTCTATTGTAGAAGGAAATCCCTCCATTTTGTTTTCCCTTCGCCCATCCCGAGCAAAAAAGAAAGAAAAGAAGAACAACGTGCGATGTAAACAAATCAGCTGTTGCAGCTAGAGACAAGAGGTGATGAAGAGAAGAAAAGAGAGGGAGAGGAGTGACAGAGAAAGAGAGATCGAGACGAAGGTAAAATAAGATTTTATTGCAAATGAATCCCTTTTTTCCCCCACGAACAGACGCCACAGACACGGATTTCCTGCGCCAGCGGGTTTACGAGACGAGTCTTTCGGAGGACTGCGTGGAAAGGACGAAGTGCTCGAGAGTAACAAAAAGGAAGGAAGCAAGAAACGGAGGGATGCAGGACGGGCTGGCGGGGCGGAGCGCGTTCATTTCTTCTTCTTCTTCTTTTTCTGATTTACTCTTACTCTTCCTTCTCCTCGCCGTGTGTGATGACGTAGCAGATGTTCTTGTAGTCAACGTTGCCGGCCACATCTGGGGGGAAGGCGGCCCACAGGTTCTTCATCTGAGAGACAACAAGAGAGGAATTTATTTATTTTCATTCATCTATTTATTAATTGTTGTTGATTATTTTCCATTAACAGCAGGTTCTAACGTGTTTTATTTAATTATTTATTTTTATACAACAGTATCTAACTATTTCTCAACGATTTTTAATTTTTTACATTTATTATGCGTGTTTTTTATTATTAGCTATAGATAACATGGCGTGACCACCATACTGTTAATTAGCGGTTACTATAGAAACGGCAACCTCCACTGTTATAGAAACTTGGCCCAAACATCTCAATCCAAAGGGGGCACAAACTTTTACACTCAAATCAACATAATATCAATGCATTATATTTTAGATTATTAAAATAAAGTTATTCTGAGCGTGTTTATAAGTCATTAAGTCATGGATCTTACCTCCTCTGCGGAGAACCTGTCACACTGAGTGGTCAGAAGCTCCTCCAGGCTGCACGGGGGGGGGAGGGTCTTAAATTATTATCTGTTACAATTAAACTGTGATTTTTACCTTATTAAAGTTAGATAACGCATAAGCCCTGCACTTACAAAGTCTTCTTAATGGTTCCTGTGCCCTCGGGGTCCAGGACCTTGAAAGCGGACACGATGACGTCCTCGGGATCAGCACCTGGACGTACCGGACAAAGCCAACGTTGTATTATACTGCTCGGTGTAGGTGTGTGTCTTGTTTACTGAGTGTGTGTGTGAGTGTGTATGTCTCACCCTTCAGCTTCTCTCCGAACATGGTGAGGAAGACGGTGAAGTTGATGGGGCCGCTGGCCTCCTTGATCATGGCCTCCAGCTCCTCATTCTTCACATTCAGCTGACCTGCAGAGAGAGAGAGAGAGAGAGAGAGAGAGGTGTTCATACAAACTGAAGAACTCTCTGCATTCCTGAGTGACTGAAAGCCCACACAAGTCACACACTTCCTCCTGTCTGTCTGACATCTACCTATATATACATGCTTTGATATCTGTCTGTGGAAAGACAGACAGATCATTCTAACTATATAAGTAAATAGATAGGTAGACAGACAGACAGAGACATTGCATAGATTAACCCTAGAAAAAGATTAAGTATTTTCTTATGCTTTTGTCTCTCTCTCTGTCTGTCTGCCTGTCTCTTCTTACCTGTCAGCCTAAAGATACCTTGTGGTTGTGTCTCTAGCTGTCTGTCTACTCATCTGTCTGTCAAGTAGCTTTAGCAGTAGTATCTTATCTATCTATCTATCTATCTATCTATCTATGTCTCTCTCTGTCCATCTGTCTACATGTCTAGAGTTAGTCTGAAAATTAATCTGTCTGTCTGTATCTGTCTATCTTTCTAACTGTCTTGTCTGTCTGTCTATCTGTCCGTCTACACGAGTTAGTCTCTAGTTTAATCAGTCTGTCTGTCTGCTTGTTTCTCAGGTTTGTGTATGGTTCGTTTTCCCTTTCTCTCTGTTTACTCATCTGTCAGTATGTCTATCTCTCTATTTCTCCATCCACTCGTCTGTCCGTGTTCAGTTCTTACCCATTGAGGCCAGCACGTCCCTCAGGTCATCCTTGCTGATGATACCGTCTCTGTTCTGGTCAATGATTGTGAAAGCCTGGCAAAGTAACCGAAAATTGTAATTATTTTACTTTTACTGGTCTGTAATTTGATGAACATGGTGAAAAGAATTAGTAATTAATTAATTCATCAATTAGAATTGTGTGCATTTAAATCCATTAGCGTGTGCTGAGTTTTCAAACGCTGTCTCTCTGCCCTCGTGTCCTTTTAAAATCTCATGAAACCCAAGAAGATCTTCAGGATCTCTGAAAACAGCTGCACCACCCTTCTACCCTTCCTTCATCTCCTTCACACACACACACACACACACACACTCCGGTTTCTCAGTCAGCGCAATGTGTCAGATCAGATCCTGAAGTAATGTCAGGCATCTCCTCAGTAGTGGTGATATCACTTACACACACACACACACACACACAGTTTCCTTACTAAGTTTATACACTAAAGACAAATGATTAACCTCTCACACACACACACACACACACCCTGTTATTATCTAGCTTTTAAACTGAATAATTTAACAGATCATCCAGTCCTTTCGATTCATTCATTCACCTAAATCTCAGTTCTTTAACTGTAGCTAGCTGATTAATTAGCAGTTAGCTGTTTATACACAGTACAGTGACGGTGAAAATGTTTCAGAAACCTCAGAAATGTTGGTTAAATACCACAAAAGACTGAAATCACACTGAAGTCAGTCAGTATTCGAAGCTAAGTGTAACTGCAGTATCAGTTTCCTCCTTTCTTAGTATTTTACCAACACATCTGAGGTAAAAGTTGATGTTCCTGACATTTCTGTCTCATTTCTCCACAGTCCTAGCTAACTGAATAACTAGCATCAAGTAATAGCTAGCTACAGCGACACAAATGCGATTCATGCTAATTCATTTAACTTGCTGAACTTGTCCTGTCTTGTTTTTTTGTCATCTTCACTTCACTGTGTGTGTGTGGTTATAAGTGTTAGCTAGCTTAATATTCACCTCAGTCGTTAGCTAGCTTACTAGCATAAGTGGTTTTAAAACAACTTGAGTGAGAAACTTTCTTCCTTCGTTTGCTGTTCTCGCTCTCTCTCTCTCTCTCTCTCTCAGTATGTGTGTGTGTGTGGGCCTGCCGCTTGAAGAACAGCTGTGCCCGAGAAGCTAGGAGAAATTCCCACTAATGACATTCTTGTATTTATTAGCATTGGCAGGAGAGTCATTTGATCTGCCCTGTGTGTGTGTGTGTATGGTGAGTGAGTGCAGCCATAACTCTTCCCGTATTAACGCCTCAGTGATGGAGGCTATAGATAGATCTGGCTTGTCTTTCCTTTTCAAGGGAAATGTATTCTGACCCACAGGTGGCTAATTTATGGATTAGCGGACTTCAGCTCATCCTCTCAGTAAACAACAAACTAAATACTGGTATTTCATTGTACATTGACGACTGTGTGTGTGTGTGTGTGTGTGTGCGCACCTCTTTGTACTCCTGGATCTGGCTCTGCTCGAACATGGAGAACACATTAGAGGATCCCTCTCCTCCTCCTGCCCTCCTCTTGGCCTTCTTGGGTGCCTGTGGGTGAGCAAGGCTCGGGTTTAATACAGAGATCACACCTTTCTCACTAAGAACACCGATCATTAGCTACACACACATTTCCTCAGCTCATTAGCAAGTAATAATCCAGAAAAGAATATTTAATTTCCTTCTTTGTTTGATTCCTTAATCTAGTTATTCATTATCCAATAAAAGTCACCGGTCATCTCCAACAGTCCTCAGCTGAATTTAAAAAATATTTTATATCTTTATATGTTAGAAATATTTTATAATTCTTCATTTGAGTTGCAAAAATTGAGTTAATTTTTTTTACCTGTATAACATTTTTTTTCTGTTTCCCCAAATGAATTATCCAGTCTAATTACAATTAAATTACAATTAATTACAATTACAGAGCTTCAATAAGATAGAAAGACAATTGTAAATATTTAAAAGTAATTTTAGCGCAATTCCAGAACCTACAGCTAATTCGGCTAGTCCGATAAAAAAAAATGTCTATGGATACTTTTTAGTCAGGGGTCCTAATGGTCTAATTACGCACCTTCTGCTAGATTATTTTAGAAGTGAACCAAGAACAAAACTTTAAAGTTATTGAAAGGTCCTGAGGTGTCGTTTTTTTAATATATCTACAAATGTGCAGCTTCAATCAAGCCTGAACAGTTCCAGTAAAATTTGGATGAATGCAAACAAGCAAGAATGAAAAATTTTAACAAGCTTTAGCCCCGCCCCTCGCCTGAACCTTCGCTGTTCCCGGAAATTTTCACATGAGCCTCGAAGTTTTTTAAGAGTTATGATTTCTAAATCAAAGAAAAGTCCCGTCCCAGATTTCAGAGAAGCATACGTCCACGTATACGAAAGAATCCAAGGATCCGACAAAGCGTTTTTAAACCTCGATGAGAGCTTGGAGGATGCTTCCGAGTGTGATCTTTACTCACCATTTTGAGACGGTGTGTATGTGAAGTTTAGGAAGCTCAAAGAAGAGAAGACTGTGTGAAGCCGCGTCTGGGCCTCGTCCCCTAGGGGGCTTATATACCTCCTAGTGCCCTCTAATTATAGCCCTGGCCTTAAGTTTGGCTTGGTGCTAAGAAGATGGACTGAACGGATAGAGGGATAAGATTTTGGGGGGAAGGGGTGATGAAGGGACAGAAGTAGGGATGCTATCGCCTTACGCTCTCTCCGAAATAGCCGCCGGTCTTGGAATGGGGGCTGAATCCGATACTCTGATACAAAGTGGACTAATATGGCCATGACAGAAATGACCCAGCGTCCCTGTCTGTCCCGTGCATCCACCCGTCCCTCCTCCTTGGGACCCAGCCCTTCCTTCACCTCGCCCTCTCCGTCAGTGTAATCCCTCGCCTGTATTTTTGGTCTGAGAATTTCACGTTGCCTTTTAGTGATGTGACGTTTTGTATCTTCAGCATCTGAGCACTATTGGTTTATATTTTCACACGCCGAAAGTGCTGTGTGCTGCATTCATGCATCATTAAATCTATATAAAGTATAGAAAGATACGAGATCTAGTACTATATGTGGCTATATAAGATATATAGATAGAGATATGTCAATATTTAGCATATATACACATACATAAGGAAAAGGATATTAGCCTCAACGTGTAGATGAGCTTTTTTCTATCAAATTAGTCTTTTTATCTATGTGCTTAATAGCTTAATTAAAGGTTAATTAATTAATTAATTCGTGACAGATTAGAATGTCAGGGCATGCGGTTAATAAAGTATTTATTTTTTTATTCGCTATTTTGCATCACAGCATTGAGTCAGCTCTGGCATGAAAGCACAAAATTCATTTATGTGTAATTAATTATACTTTAACGAACTCCAGGTGTTCCAATACTTTTGACTCACTGTGCTGTTGCTTGTAGTCGTAGTTGTAGTGGAGTGGAGTGTCTTGGATGTTACCTGTGTGTAGTTTATACCTACGAGTACAAATAGTTTTTTTTAACTTCATCTTTTTTGCACTTTAGGCCTCCAAAAAACTGTAGACCAATGAAGCAGTTTTTAATTTGAAGCTAAAACCAGGCGGTGAAAAGACTCATGCAGTGGTACATAAACTATAACAAGAAGGCAAGATTTAAGGAAATATTCAGATGTAGCTGAACATGATGAGAATATTGAGGTGTATTGTGATTAATAGTTGTAAAATAGCTGTTTTTGTACCATATAGTATACAATGGCGAAGAAGGAGAATAAGAAGAAGCAAAGGTTTGTCTGGTTCTATCTCATATTTGTGCACCATAAGGCAACACTTAGCAAACACACATCTCACGTTTTCTGGTTCTTTATTAAATATATGATTTCATTACAATTTCATTCAGAAAGCGTAAAGCCTTGATGATACTTCAGGAGAAAAAGGCACCTTGTAAAAATTGTAAATAGTCCCTAACTATGCCTATTTTGGGAAATTTTCCTCACACACACACAACTGTCCAAACACATCTTAAATCCAGGAATTATTCTGACGGTCAAGATGAATTAGCTTTCTGTTTAAATTTTATCACCTGAAAATCTAAAATTATCTTCAAGTTCATCTCGAATCATTTCCACACAGATTGTGACTCCTTCACCAGGGATAATGACTGTATTTAGTGGCCACTTCTTAAGTGCGTCCCAATCAAAAATAGGTTTAATGCCCTTCCCAGTATAGAGACGCAGATGAAGATCCCTCCTATGGCTGTGTCCTCTCTCTCTCTCTCTCTCTCTCTCTCTCTTGAAGTGAAAGTTGATCTGTGGTAGTGTGAAGCTCTCCACAGCCATGTGTGCCAGCGAGGATTAGACCAGACAAACGAAGGAAGGGGAATATCGAGGAGAGCTTGTGGAGTTCCTCAGGGGTGTGTTTTGGGAAGGGGGGGTTATAGTTTGCAGTGGCTTATGGAAAGCAGCTGAGAGGCACCAAAAATAGCAAAACAAACTCCTTGTGAGTCTACATGTCTTTTTTCTCCTTGATGACGCTCGAACAGCGGTCACCGCTAACACAGGGTGATCTCTTTACATTTTACAGAAGCGCACGTGTCACATGTTTATTACTGAATCGCTGATCACTCGTCTTCATGTCTTCGGTGTAGATCGATATAAATAATCCTGAGGCCCCAAAAGTTTCTCCTCGTACTCGGAAATTCTCCTCACGGCTTGTGCGAGTGAAGCTAACGGAACTAAAGGAAAATGTGACATGCACTGTGGTGACACTGGATCAGCGCTTTTGTGTCTGGAGAATGTTTTTGCTTTTCCCTAGAAACACCTGTCTCACACTTCCTGTGACATTTGACCTCTATGTTTAACCTTTGACGTCTCGGTCCTTTGCAGATGCCGCCGCACTTTTGCTGGCTGCCATGTGCCTCTTTGACTACGGCTCGGTCTCGAATGCAACGGATCATGGTTCAAACATTTGCAAATAAAAATTCCTGCTTATATGAGTATGTATGAATACATATTACATTGTTATATATGGCATAACGCGTGTAACAGGAATATACAGCGACATCACCGATGCTATCATGAAGCATATTATTAGTGTTATTATTTAAAATATTCTTTAATTAATTCTATCAATTTACTGCATAGTTATAAAACTGGTGAAGTCTCTAGCCTAATTAATCAGAAAATATTTTATTTTTTTATAAAGTCAAATCACATGTTTATATTAACACTCTTGTTTTAATACATCATATTTTATATAGTAATAAAGTACACACAAGGTGAATTTTTAATTGAGGTGATGTTTGCTTGTTGTTTTGTTGTTGTTTGTCTGTTTGTTTTATGCCTTATTATCTTCAAGGCAGAGAAAGAAAGAGAGAATCGAGAGGAGACCACTGTTTCTAACTGATATAACGTAAGAACAGGAATCGTACAGGATTTCTGACAGGAATTTAGTTCATATTTACTGTATAAATGCTAATACTCTCAACAGCTGAAGCTAGGTAGCTGGATAACAGAAGTTAGCTATTCTAACAGACCTAATGAGATGAAATGCTAAACATCTCCACAACGACAGCTAGCTAGCTGGATACCATGAGCTATCCTCACAGGATTTTTGAGAGGAATTTAAGTCATAGTCATGCATGCTAATAATCTCCATAGCTAAAAGTGGCTAACTGGATAAAATGACCTGACTTGTGAGGAGTTCTGAGAGGAATTTTAGTCATATTCACTGTACAAATGCAAATAATCTCTACAGCTCAGGCTAGCTAGCAATAACGCATTCATGAGCTATGTTTACAGAATTTCTGACAGGAATTTAAGTCATATTAATGAATGATAATAATTTTCACATCTGAAACTAGCTAGTTGGATAGCATGTGCCGACCTGTCAGGATTTATGAGAGGAATTTAGGTCAAATGTAATGTATAAATGCTAATAATCTACACAGCTCAAGCTAGGTAGCAAAATAGCATTCATGAGCTACACTTAAATGATTTCTGACAGAAATTTAACTCATAGTCATACATGCTAATAATTCTCATAGGTAAAACTAGCTAGCTGAATAACATGAGCTGACTTTTTAGGAGTTCTGAGAGGAATTTAAGTCATATCCACTGTATAAATGGAAATAATCTCCACAGCTCAGGCTAGTAAGCAATAACGCATTCATGAGCTATGTTTACAGGATTTCTGACAGGCATTTAAGTGATGTTCATTAATGATAATAATCTCTATAGCTGAAGATAATTAATCAATGAAGAAAAAATAATTAGATGAATTTGTCAGATTCCTAAATAATCTTCACATCTGAAACTAGCTAGCATGATAACATGAGCTGGCTTGTCAGGATTTCTGAGAGGAATTTAGGTCATATGTAATATATAAATGCTAATAATCTCTGCAGCTCAAGCTAGCTAGCAAGATAGCATTCATGAGCTATATATACAGGATTTCTGACAGAAATTTAAGTCATAGTCATACATGCTAATAATCCCCATAGGTAAAACAAGCTAGCTGGATAAAATGACCTGACTTGTGAGGAGTTCTGGGAATATAAGCCTTATTTACTGTAGAAATGCTAATAATTTCCATAGCTCAAGCTAGATAGCAATTTGCAACTGTACCTAAAACTAGCTATTTAGGCAACAAAATAAATTTAATCATATTTATGGTATAAATGATAAATAATCTCCAGACTAGCTAGCAGAATAACATGACCTGACATGCCAGGATTTCTGAGAAGAATTTTTAAATCATATTTACTGTATAAACTCTAATAATCTTTACAATTAAACTAGCTAGCAAGATAGCATTTGTAAGATATGGTTGTAGGTTTTATTCATAAATGATAATAATCTCTATAGCTGAAACTTGCTAGTTAGAGATCACATGATAACGTGTTAGGATTTCTGAGAGGAATTTAAGTCATATTTATGGTATAAATGTTAATAATCTCTACAGCTACATCTGACTAGTTAGAAAGCATTAGTACGCAATTTCTGAGAGAAATTTAAGTGATATTTATAAATGGTAATAATCTGTATGACTCAAGATAGCGATCAAGATTAGCACTAGTGAGCTAACCTCTATATCTGGAACTAATTACAGAATACAATCCTAATTTTCTGAGATTTCTGTCAGAAATTAAAGTCATATTCTTAAATGTTCATAGTCTTTACTGCTCCTGAGTTTCATAATATCTCTTGCCCTTGAAGCGACTCAAATATTTGAATATAATATGTGACAATAAAATAAGAACATTAACTAATTCAGATATTACAGAACTCTTTTCTCATAAACGTTAAAACACTCAAAATCCGCATTTATCTCTGAAAGAAAGACACAACTGTGTGCTTCATATAAAGTTTATTCATATGTTCTGGGACATTTTATTCAAACAAAGAGAAAAATAAACAAAGGTTTACAATCACATCATTTCTTTTAAAAATAATAAAGAACATCATAAAACTGACCCACTCAGTTTCATTCATATTTTCCATAAGCTTAAATGAATGTTTTAGCCAGAAAACCTTAGTGAATAAACTGCAATCAGAGAGAATAGCGCCCCCTGTTGGCGACTAAAATCATCTTCACACTTTGCCTGATTAATAAATGTCATTATATACAGTCTATGGCTTACATTTCTGTTTTTAACATCCAGTTATATTAATGGTAATAATTACATTATTGTACAACTAAATAAAATACACTATAATGTAAAAATATATTGGTCAATCCTTCAATAACAGTCTGAGCAAGAAAGGTTTAAGACTAAGGAGTGTGAAGAAGAAGTAGAGAAGAAATCCTTACTGATGCACGTGTATAAAAGAGTCACATATGAGGTATTTTACCTGCAATAAGCTTTACGGAGACGAAACTCTGTAATATAAATGTAAAGTGAATAAGAAAGAGTGCTTTAGCATCCTTAGCAACTTTCTCAGTAATACTGAATTACAGGAACAGCAGGGTTCTGAGTTTGGACTGGGTTTAGAAACGTAATACTGTAGATTAAAGGACTCTGGCCTCAACCGTACCTGTAATCTGGAGCAAATCCAGTGTTCTGGCAAAACAATTTGTAACATCCCAGAAGCTTTTGTTTAAAGCTGCAAGGTTAATAACAACTGATTAGCTACCATTTGTACACCATATGTACACAATTGATCCAAACTGAACAACCTTTTGCAATATTAACAAGCCATGAATTTCAGACTTAATAAACCATGAGTAAGAGTAATATCTGAATTAAGACATGTACTAATTAATGTTGATGAAATACACTTGCACTGTCTGTTTATGTAAATCAGTGGCTAAAAATACGTCCAGGTTAATGAGCAAAAATTCTTTTCCAGATTGTTTAGAATGTTAAAGCTGATAACATCCTGAACTTCTGATTCGGTCAGAAAATTCTAACACACTGGTTAACGTACATGCCGATTATTTGGATTTATAATCTTTGTAAACATCAATTAATGTGTCAGTCTTTCTGTGTCATCGTATTTAGCCCTGTCTCCGCCCCAGATCTTTATTTGTTAGTTGCTCTACTGTGGTCACCTGCCCCATGTTTGGTCCTTGATACGTTTGTCTGTTTCTAATCTCTTGTATCAATATTTTTGTGAAGTATTTATTGCCTTATAAAGTCCATGTCATGTTCTGAGATTTGTCATTCCAGGATTTTGACCCTCGACTATTGTCCTGGTGTAATGTTGATCTGAGCCGTGCTTGGACCCCTGACATCGCTTCAAGGATCATGCCTTCACTTATTGCATGTTATATACTGCAAGCTTTAGTTATTGTGTTAATCTGACTGATGATGAATTAACGCTGAAGTTCATGGTTAGTTAAATCATGTTAGTGAAGGGAAACCTTCATGAAAAGTGTTGCCAGGTTTTAAAACCACATTGTGATCATCTTCCCAGTTAGGTCTAATGTATGTCTTGGCTTTGCTTCTATAGGTTGAGGCAAGAAGAAAAAATGAACAAATTCTTGCCCTGGGTTTAAATCTTTAAAGCATTTCTAGTTTCCTGTTGTGATTTGAGAACAGAAATCAAGAAATGGAGTGCGGTGAGGTGAGCAGAACAGGAAGAGAGAAGATCTTCAGGTTTGTTTTTGGTAAAAGTCGCCACAATCTCTCACTTCCTTAGATAGTTCCTCAATGTCACCTTCTCTTTTCTGTGGCCTGAGAAAACTGCAGCTGAGTCCATTTGCAATGTTTAAAATGTTCTGTAATTGCTACACACAGATTAAAAGAGAGGATCTGGGTCTAAAAATCAGAGTGGATCGGTTATCAAGCATTAATACGACACGGTGTGTAGGTCTTATGGTTAAAGAGTCACACCAAGACATATTCGGAGTGTGAGAAATCACCCTAGATCGATAAGATTCTCCTCGATATGGCCCGCCTCTTGCTGTTTCTTCTTCAGCCAATCAGCTCTCACCTGCTTCACCTCGTTTCCGTAATACTCGTGAAGTTTAACGAATTCGTCCATCGGGTCGAATCCCACCAAAGGCCACTCCCCGTACTTGGGGGCGGGGCCGTTTAGAGGCGTGACGTGGGCGTTTCTTTTGGGCCAGTGTTTCGGCGATCGTTTATTAGCCGATCTGATTGGCACGGATGGAGCGTGGTGGGTGCGGTGGCCGGGGTAGGCGTGGCTCGCACTGTAGCTTCTCATATCTCTGTGTGTCGGTGCAGAAATCTGAGCCAAATATGGCGATCCTGCATAGAAAGCGGCGATGACGGAACTGGACATTTTCACACAGGAATCTGTGGCTGTTGAAGAATGAGGAGAATCACTGAGGCTTTTCCCTTTTTTAACTTCTGTTAACAAAAAGAGAGGGAATAAAAAGAGAGTCAGATCCACATCATTAATCTCTTAATGGCATCATGAGAACTTTAGAGTAACAGAACTTTATCACACAAACTTTAATGCAGAAAGATTTCCTAAGAACCTTAGGCCAGGAACTTTAGAGTTCAGGAAGGTTGATCTGGGAATCTAAGACCTTTGGCTCAGTTACACTCAAGACAAGAACTTAGATGCAAAGACTTTAGCCTAGGAATTTAACATCCAGGAACCAAAAGAATATCATGTTCTGGTACTTTATCCCAACTTCAGGTCAGGAACTTTATACTTCAGGAACACTGGTCCTGGAACTTTAACCTAAAAATTTTGGCCAATTAACTGAAGGCCTACAACCTACATCCAAAGATGTTAGCCCAGGAATTTAAGACCCAGGAACCAAAAGAATATTATGTTCTGGTACTTTATCCCAAGCACTTTAGACCGGGAACTTCATAGTTCTGGAACACTTGTCCTGGAACTTTAACCTAAAAACGTTGGCCAATTAACTATAGGGCCAAGAACTTCCAACATCCAAAGAACCAAAAGAACATTATATTGTGGTACTTTAGCCCAGGAACATAAACCCAAAGAAATGAAGCTCAGGAATGTTAGCCACCTTATCTCAGAAACCTACAAAAATCAACTGTCAAGACTAGATGTTTAAGAACCCATAAACTGCTCACATTGCTCTACTTGTTGCTAACCTTGGTAAAGATGAGCGAGGTCCCTGACGAGCAGTGAGATGTAGATGTGGCTGGCTGACCGGAGAGCGTTCACCCAGCTCTTTCGGCTCGGTTGATCGTCTGAGGCCAGGTGATAGGAGCGAAGTCCAGGACCGGTGAACACCAGAGAGAAGGAGACGTCCGAATCTCCGGTTTGAACGACGCAGCCCTCGAGGACGATCACGCCAAGCAGACGGCGATCAGCCGGACGCTCCTGATAGAACAGAAGATTCCCTTTCAGGACAAACCAGCGGCGCAGGTACGACGTGTTTCTCCCTCTCTGGAGGAAAGAATATTTTTTAGATACATAGATAAACAAACTGAGGAAAAGCTGTAACCTTACGCTTTATGACATGAGAAAGAGACAGGGGTTTACACGCCGCAGTTTAATAATAATACAGGAAACAACATGTTTCATGCAAAAGCAACCATAAACAAATAAAAAAATCTATTTACTCTTTGATTAAAAAGTAATCTTAACCAGAGGCTTGCCGCCCTGGGAAAATATCGATCTTCACAGCTGTATCTCGCTGATTATTTTCCTATAACTGCACACCTGGACATAGTTTCGAGCAACTCTTTATGATCTTTTATTAAACTTTCCTCTATGGAATAATCTGATAATTCTATATACTATAGAAATAATCATGGTTTGTAATAAATCTCAGCAGTTTTACTTTTAAGATCAAGATTCTGCTTAGAATTCGAGCTAGATTTCTTCCATAAAAAACCCTGCTCAGGTCACATATACACACATTTCTGACTGATTTTCTCACATCATGATTGATTTACTACGCAAGAAAAAGCACATTTCTAAATTTTTGATCAGAACCATATAAATAAAGAAATAAAAAAGCCAAATTCAAATCTAAATCTAATCAAAGAGTAGACAAAACAAACTCACAGTGCAAACCTGGTCGCTGTTGTGTGTGTGTGTGTGTGTGTGTCTGTCTGTCTCTGCGGACGATCTGACAGAAAGTGAAAAGAGGCACCTAAATTTATAGCCGCCGCCACAACCAGAAAATTGCTGTTCCGAGATCTTACAGCGTGAAGCGGAGGTTATTACAGGACATTCCTTCTCCCGTGGGTTACTAGATGTCACGTGAGGCGTGTTGGGGGAACCCCTGGGTTATTGCTTAAGTTACGGTTATAAAAACAGACCCACCCTTTAATGCGTGCCAGATCTATTCAACTGAAAATCCAAAGCATGCGGTTGTAATGGGAAAAAAAAGAAAAGAAAAGAGCTATGCATGAAGAACAGGTTTTCTCAGAATGTAAACTACAGACAGGTAAAGAACAGGGCAGAATATTCCAGACTCGTACACAAGACCTCAATTGTAAATTTAGCTTCATTTATTAATAAAAAATAGGACATTAAAAAAAAACGAGGGCAAATGATCCCCTGGTGTACGTTCGAACTAATTACAGGGGGAGAAAAAAATGACATGTATGTAGGTGTGTTTTATTACAGTGTGTGCACGCTTACAGCCTCCTGTGTAGCATGTCTACGGAGATAACTATTTTTCCAAACAGGAGGCTGGTACTCTACACAAACAGGACATGATGCATGAACCTTTTTATAAAGATATCCCTCTTTATCCACCGGTGAGGTGCAGGACAGGAAGTGGGTTAAGATTCTCCGGTGGATCTTCATCACAGCGACGCTTGGATCATGTGAAGGAACTAAGGAAAAAAATAAAAAATACATTTAGCAGACGCCCTTATCCAGAGCGACTTACTTTTTTTGTCTCATTTTATACAACTGAGAGTTAAGGGCCATGCTCAAAGGCCCAGCAGTCGCAGCTCAGTGGAACTGGGATTCAAACTAATGACCTTCCAATCAGTAATCCAACACCTTAACCACTAATCTACCACATGCCTGCATTAAGGACAAAACTGGTGTGAATAATAGAGAGCAGTGGATTTATTTTTTGTACATAACCCAGATATTTAATTGTCAGGCTCATGTACAATAATAATAGGGTGCTGGAGGCTCAGTGGTAGGGTTCTCGCCTACCATGCGGAAGGCCTGGATTCAATTCCCAACCAGTGCCCAAACCCCAGCCACTGGATGCAGTGCCGGTCCCAAACCCAGATAAAATGGGAGAACCTGTGCCAAGTTGTTGTGTGGACCAGTTGGTCTGCTGTGGCGAAAGATCAACAACAACAAGCTCATGTACAGTAATGTTTTGCATGCATCTCTTACATGCATAGAGCTAGACATCATGTATAGACTTCTTACTATTCGCCTTAGAAACCGACGTACTGGTGATAACAGACTGTGAAAGATTTCATGATGGTTAAATGTAGAAAGGAAACTTGATGATCAACTCACAAGTAGTCAAAACAATGGATTACTTTAATTTAAAAAAAAATTATTTCTGAAAACTTGTCATGACTATTAGAGTAAAAGAGAAGAAATATATATATTTACATAACATAATTGGACTCTGATATTTTACACTATCCAACTCTGTAATTATAATATTTATTAATATTATTATAATATTTTATTTTTATTTTATAGTATTTATTATATTTTAAATATATTTTATATTATAATTTTTATTTTATTTTATTTTTATATATATTTTTAGAATTTTCTATTTATAATTTAAAACTATACAGTAGTTATAAAACCTGATCTGATGAATGCATTTAAAAAAAAAAAAAAAAAAAGGTTTAAGTTTAAATATAATTTTTGTAAATAAATTTTTTATAAATATTGTGGACCCCTGGCTGTGCTTCACACAATCCTGTCGTTCCCTTCAACACACTTTAACAACCGCTGCTTAAAGGTGTATTTTTAAAGCAGAAATTATAACATTCTGTAAAATGCTAAACTATAGCTATATAGCTAAAAAAAAAGACAGCAGCGTGGTGTGACTGATTAGTTTCCTATTCAAGCATGTCCCAAGCATGTTTTATTCCTCTTATACCACTGTGAATTATTTATTTATTTATTTATTTAAATGAATGAATGAACCGTTATGATTTTTTTATTCCTCTGTTAAAGCAGTCTGGTTCCTGTTATCATTTGCGCTATAGCAAATATAAAGAGTAATAAACTCTTGAAGTAAATAAACGTTAACTCTTGCCTCCAGAGATGTCACGAAGCGCTGAAACTGGAGACTCCTTCCATACCTTTACATAAACTTCACCTTCCAGAAAACTTTAGCACAAGTTAAACACAAGCACAAGTCCATGTGTATGAGCTGTTGCTATAGAAACGATAACATGTCAGAATGAGTGCATTGTTGATTGTTGTTGTCAGTGCTGCTCTTTTTAGTTAATTAATTAATCAACACCTTCCAACCAATCAGAATCCAACAGCGGCGGTGGTGTGATGTAAATTAATGACACCAGCGTGTAAAAGATGACATTTAACCATTCATTGGATCTAAAAACAAAATAATTACTCAGTAATGACATGAAACATCATTTATATTAATGATTTATCTGTAACTGTTTACGCTACAGGTAGAAAAAAACAGCACGGTCATTCAGGTAGCATCAGTGTAATTGATTCATGACAGTAGATGTAATAAATATTTATCATAGTGTGTGTTTATCTATTGATATTTTGTCATTTACACTAATTTCTATATTCATATGTATGCCTCAGTCCACATCCACAACAGAAGTCCATTCAACAGCAGGAATTCTTGCAATTCCACCATTATATTTGAATACATTTCTCACTAAACTATACATTAAACACTTATGTGACATTTATGAATTTATGATTATTATTATTATAGATAATACATGAACCTGAATGCTCTGCTTATGCCTTTGAATTAAATGGATATTACCGGTCACTTTAATCCTTATAGTTTAATCCTTATAGTTTAAACTTACCTGTATTATTGTCCTTATGCTTTAAATATCCTCTAAGGCCATTTTTTAGACGTCTAAAGTTTTAATTCGGGTCATCAAGTGGTCCGTGCGCTTAGACAAACCGGTGATGAACAATAAAGACATTTTCAGGTTTCATATTACCGGCGCTCTGACTCCGTCTGGCCGCATTCCAAACAGCTGCCTATTGACTATCTAGTGCACTACGTAAGGCGTACAACGCCGTTACGTCACACACTACGGAGTGCAGTGGTGTAGTGGCTAAGGGGTAATTCAGGATGTGAGCCGCCTTTCATGCAGCAACCTGTGTTGAAATATAAATAAACTACCTCCGACTACGACCCAGTTCCTGGTAACCAAAACCGCTAGACTGCGACGGCTGATGTTAGCCGAACGGCTAACGGTGTTTCATAAATCACCAATTCTTACTTTTCTGAGCGGTCTCGCACATATATATTTCAGAATAAATACATTTAACAAATTGTGGTTTCTCTACTAAATAAGGAGTCATGTTTCTGTGTACGCTAAATTAGCAGTATGACCGTAAATTTGTTGCTATGGTGACCAACCTGAGGAAAGGGGGGGAAAGGAAGGCATGTAGCAAGACGGCTAACATGGAAAAATATTAGCCATCAATTTTAATAGTATAAATTCTATAAAATAATATTTTAAAAACAAAGACCTCAGAAATGCATGTCCAAAATACATAAATAAATGCCAAAATTGATTTTATTCAAAATGAGTATTTAAGGAGCGTTCTATAGCGTTTGTCAGTAAAGCTAATGATTAGCGTTAAGCGAAATAAAGACTTTCAAAAAATGGTTGATTTTATTTTATGTTTTTTATTTTAACCAGGATGCAATTTAATTGAAACTCTATCTGGGAAGACATACACAACACACACTTCCAAATTAATAAAGTTGTGAGAGGAAAAAAATATGTTGGGAACGCCATGTTGGGCTAAACGTAAAAGCTAGCAATTTAATTAGGTATCAGTCAAGTAACCAAATAAAAGATAATATCAGTGAAAATATGAAACATTTGTCTAATATATCAATATTTCAGGTGTTTCTGTAAATGACTTTTAAGAAATGACGCTATAATCACACTCTCGCTAGCAGTCAAGCTAGGACGCTGTTTAGCAATATATGTAATTAACAGTATATAGCTATATAATACGTGAGTAATTACTAAATTATAATTTTATAAATTTATATATTGTTAAATTATATTTTAAAAGAGTCTATGTTACTGAGATTGGACTGTAATCATATACTACCTAGTTAATAAGCTTTTAGTACTTTTTTGTACATTATAAAAGGAAAAATGACAGCGGGATCATAAAATAATAATCTAATATATCGATATTTACCTCACATTTCCTGTCAAATGACTTTTTAAATGATGCTTAAGAGTGAAAGTGCACTGTCATTACAAACTAGTTAGCAGTTTAACTAGGTAAGTGTTATTAGATGTTAAAGTAGGTAAAGAAAAATAGGACATGATCACAAAACAAGACAGGAAACATAAAACAATACTCTAATATATCAATATTTACCTCACATTTACTGTTACATTACTTTGTAAATGATGCTTATTACTGAAAGTGCACTGTAATTACAAACTAGTTAGCAGTTTAACTAGGTAAGTGTAATTAGATGTTAAATTATTTAAGGAAAAATATGATCAAATGAATCCATATTTTCCTCAGACGTGTAAGTAAATCACTTTATAAAGATTTGGTGCTAATGCAACTACATTTAGCATCAAGTGCTAATCCAGTTTGAGGAAATTTTTGACCTCTGATGCTGTAAAGACTACAGTGGGCTGTTCCTGTGGTATCTTCTTGGAAACGTGGTGAACTCATGACTAGATTTGAACCGCAGAATAAGTTTAGTGTTTAGTGGAGTCGATATTTATCTTTAACGTTAATAAAAAAAAATTGTTTTAGGCGAACAAACATTCGTTTCATCTGCATCCTTCTTGTTTATGTAGAACTATTCACTGATACGTTTTCTATCTGACACAGAAATGTACGAAGAGAAAGAATGCAAGAATTTTACTTACACTTGACTCTTGCAGATTTCTGAAACTCTTCTTCTTTTCTGTCTTGTTCCTGTGACAATTTTCTGGTCTAAGTAAAAAAGAAATGGTCTAGGATGTCTGGGTAAAATAGTATTTAGAGTAGCTGTGATGAGGCAGGAGGTTATCATGGGTCGGCCCGGTGACTGAAAGTTAATTATTCTCTTTCTCGGTTCCTTTTCCTGAAAGTTTACCTTAACAGATTTTCACTATCAACAACCTAAAGACAAAAAAAACCCAAAATGTCCTGCGTTTCAAATCCTAATAATAATTTCAAATCCTTACACTCTGTTGAAGTTATAACGTTCTTTACCGATCAAATAGTAAACAATTAAACAATTAAAAAATCTTTAAATACAAGCAGAAATAAATAGAAATATTTTAAAGAATTTTAAAACAATGGATTGAACCCTAAACACCAAAATGCAGGAAGTTCTTGAAGTTGTTTATGTGGTGTTTCTACACACCTTGTCATTAGAGGTCAGATATTTCTGATGAGTTCATTTACTGTTATTTATTTGCCTGCCGGCTTTATGAGCTATGTCTGGCACTCGGTTTATGCTTGTGACAGGAAGTTTTCAAATCTGGTTTAGGTGTGTTCTCTGAAAAGAAATCACATGACACTTTAATTACACACACCTCCCGAATATTTATGCGATTTCTGACAGCGATGAGTTGAACCAGAACTAATGCAGGAGATTTACAACAACGGGGGTGAACACTTACGCAATCACCATTATTATAGTTTTTTATTTATCTTTTATGTATCATTTAGCTGTCCAAACACACATGAGTGCATAATTCAGCCTGTAATTGAAGTTCCTCTCTTCTCTGTTCAGCTGGCCCTTGTCTGAGAATCCTAACATCATCCAGTTCAAGAGTCTCACCAGTGGGAGAAGGTGCCAGTCCCTGCGACTGTCCACTGCCAGCCTATCCTACACCCATATTCATCAACCAATCAGTGACAAATAACAAGAATTTCCCTATTGGGATCAGTAAAGTCTGTCTGTCTATCTATCTATCTATCTATCTATCTATCCATGAAATGGTACAGCATTTCAAGAGCTTGAATTTCATGAAATCCTGATCATATTTCTGTGTGTACACGTAGGAGTAAATCTCACCAAGTGTTACACCAAGGGTTAGAAGGCAAATAGATGCTCTAAAGTGATGGGGAGACATCTAGTGATGGTAAGGAGAGTTAGGGAGAGTAAGACAAATGAGACTTAGCCATTCATACCATGAAAGGCATTAATGTTCAGAAGGCTGTTATTATGAATAGAATAGAATAGAATAGAATAGAATAGAATAGAATAGAATAGAAGGGGCAATATAAACATACACATGTAAATCATGATCATTTAGCTACACTCTAGATTCAGTAAATAAAATTAAAACAAACATTGTACTAATCGTGTACAGTGATTTGTGGCCATAACTGTAGGGGGCGCTAATACGAAACGTTTCCAAGTAACAAACGCCATCTAGCAGAAGAACAAGAAGCCGACGGTGCGAAAAACGTCACTTCCGTTTGTAGCTTGAATGGCGCAGATTCAATAGCAACCAAAATATCCAGGTAGGCGCGGATTCTCGTGTATTGCACAGTTTCTCTTAGTGTCTTCTTATTGTTCGAAATACAAATGTTTTTCTCATCAAGTACGGAGAACGTTGCTTTCAATAGTATTTAACGCGCTTGCTAACTTGCTAATGCGTTCGACTCGCGTCGGTTTGTTTCCCACGCGTTTATTTGTTAGATCCCGCCCCTCCAGCGCGGTGATTGGCTATAAGTGTTGCGTCTCTCGTGTTATGATAGGTTGGTAATCCTGGAGGCGTCTGTTGATTGGATGATAAACTTGTAGTAAAGAATAGTATAGGAAGGTATTTTAGACGTAATACGGGTGGGAAATAAATTCTGCACGTTTTTATTATTTACCTCTTTAGATGTGTCTTTAATGTGACTATACATAATATGCTTCATATATAGTCTTTATTTTGTCTCTTCTAGTTTATATACGTGGCTAAAGGTAATATTATTAGCCTGTAATTGATATTTTTTTCGATTATTTATTACTAATGAATGTTATTTTGACCCAATGATGATTTAATAACTTTTCAGAATGTCCAAAAGGAAAGTCACATTTCAAGATGGTGAAGAGGAATTTAGTTTGGATGACGAGGTTCCGAAAAAGAAGGTATGGGGGGTGTGTGTGTGTTTCAACATACAAATAACAATCAACAGCAGTAATCAGCATGCGAGTGTGCAGGTCTAAGTCACGTGACGCCCTCTTGCACTAACCAGGGGGCGTGGCTTACTTTTGATCGACAAGCTGTCAACATGCACAAACATGCGTCTGTCTAGTGAGAGTCTGCTCACCACTCCTGTTCAGCTACAGCTCTCATTTTTGCGTGATACAGACTAGAATTCTGAGGTTAATACACTTGGTTTTTAAATTCGTGCATTCTCTCTGTCCGCAGATGTACGATGAGGTGAGTGGACCCGGCTCGAGGTTTAAGGAGAAACACTCTCTGGACAGCGATGAAGAAGATGAGGGAGAGGATGGCGAAAAGGACAGCAAATACAACATCCTGGCCAGTGATGATATCGAAGGTGTGTTTATTTATGAGCGTGTTTTGTCACAGAGCACGCTTGGCCCTGTTGTTGGTGGGTGTGGCCTGGTCAGGATGTTTTTTTTTCTAGTAGTCGCTGTATATTAAAGGGAACTAGTTAAACATGTTAATAATTGCCATGCACCAGAAAATCTCAAGTCAGATAACAGCATGAGAACTAGAATAACGTGTGTGTGTGTGTAGGTCAGGAAATGGCCACGATCGACTGTGATGAAGGTGTTCCCATCACTCCCTTTAACCTGAAAGAGGAAATGGAGGAGGGTCACTTCGACTCGGAGGGAAACTACTTCATCAAGAAAGAGAAAGACATCAGAGACAACTGGCTGGACAACATCGACTGGGTGCGAGTTCAGCAGTGTTACCATGGCGATTTGTTTGCACAAGTTCATAGTTATGCTTGGGAAATCTTATTTCTCTCTTATTTTGCGTAGGTAAAAATCAAAGAGCAGCCTGTGAAAAAGAAAAAGAAGGGACTCTCCGCTAAGCGTCATCGCCGAGTCGGAGATGAGGACGAGGCCGAGGAGGAGAGACAGCGGGAGGAGAAACAGGACGAGGCCGAGGAAGACGCCGAGGAAGAGGAGGAGAGCGAGGCTCCGGAGGACCCGCTGGCTTCGTACACGCCACCCCAGCTCACAGAGGCCGTGGTGAATCTACTGCAGCCTGGAGAGACCGTCTCTGCTGCACTCCGCCGACTGGGAGGACTGGGAGGACGGAAGAAAAGGGGCCGAGTGCAGGACGGAGGCGAGCAGGAGAAAGACGAGACGTCCATCAGAGACACGGAGAAACTGGACAGGCTCACGGCGCTGGCCGACAGACTGGTGGTGCTCGGGGTATACGAGATTTATCAGCAGACGTATGAAAAACTGGCATACAGACTGAAAGGGATGCAGAGGAGAGACACGGCTGCCAAAGAGGACAAAGGAGAAGAGGAGGAGGAAGACGACGAGCTGGACATGTTCGGCGATCAGTTCGACGAGCAGCACGGCCAGAGGAAAGAGGAGAAGAAGCAGAAAAAGGACGAGGAAGCCGATAGCTGCTTAGGTAAAAGGGAGCCTGCTGTGTGGGCGTGGCTAGGAATAACGCAGATCACTGATTGGACCATAGATTACTTGTACAGTGTAATGTTTTAGATATGTTTTTATTTATCGATCCTTAGTGATAGTTATTTTATCCTAGAAATCTGGTGTAACGTTTGTGTTCACTTGGCTCATATCCTCCATTATGATTCGTCTGTGCTAATTATTTAAAAGACACGCCTAAATGTTCCTCCCTTCTCAGCTGTATGCACAAGCTTAAACAATCATGGTCTCGACTCAGAGACTAAATTCTCATCCTTTCCTCTCCCCTCACCGCTGTTGTCGGAGGAGTGCATTCCTTCATGGACTAGAAAATTCATTTCTACCCAAATGCACTTATTTTCCGTTTAAACGAGGTTGCAGAAGTTCTTGTGTACATCATGGCACAAGTCTTTTAATTCTTAATTTTATGTTTTTTAACATGCTGTGATTTGTTTTTGTTTTTTTTCTGCAGTGAGTGACGAGGTGATGTGGGAGTACAAATGGGACAATCAGGAGAACTCCGAGCTCTACGGACCCTTCAGCAGCCAGCAGATGCAGGTGAGAATCTTCAGGTCATGTCCACAACATTGGTGTCCTTCATAAGTAACGAATCGAAGCTGTAGCTCTAACTATTCCTTGAGCCGATCATGTGGTGCGTGTGAGCCGGTGATTCTTGAGTTCTTCACAAAAACATTTTTTTGGTTTAAAATCATAACCGTGGTTTCGTTTCTTCATCCTGGATGTGTACAAACTTTTACTGATGGTGTATAGAGGCTTTTGGAAGAAAAACAAAAGCTTGGAAGGAAGTAGAAGAGGTCAGTGGACTGTATTTAGTTTCAGTAGTGTAGTCTGGATAGACAGAAGGATATCCTCACACCTTGCAGTGTAATGGCTTTAAAGATAACGTTATGAGTGTTTGAGAGAGATGACCTGAATACGCTATATTGCCGAAAGTTTTGGGACACCCCTCCAAATCATTGAATTCAGGTGTTGGGCTCGGCTCCTCAGTTCCAGTGAAAGGAGACTGTGAGCCAGACCTTCTCGTCCAACATCAGTGCCTGACCTCACAAATGTGCTTCTAGAGGAATGGTCAAAAATTCCCATAAACACACTCCTAAACCTTGTGGAAAGCCTTCCCAGAAGAGTTGAAGCTGTTATAGCTGTAAAGGGTGGAACAACTCCATATTACATTCATGTGCATGTAAAGACAGATGTCCCAAAACTTTTAGAATGGCTCACAGTCTCCACTCTTATTCATCCCAAAGGTGTTCTATGGGGTTGAGTTCAGGACTCTGTGCAGGCCAGTCACGTTCCTCCACACCAAACTCACTCATCCATGTCTTTATGGACCTTGCTTTGTGTGCAGTCATGTTGGAACAGGAAGGGGTCATCCCCAAACTGTTCCCACAAAGCATGAAACTGTCCAAAATGTCTTGGTATGAAGCTGAAACATTAAGAGTTCCTTTCACTGGAACTAAGGGGCCGAGCCCAACCCCTGAAAAACAACAATTCCGTGATTTGGAGGGGTGTTCCAAAACTTTTGGCAGTATGGTGTATAAACATGGTGTAAATATGATGATAGTTATGTATCACGGTAGATGATTTATAATCCTGTTTTTAACCAGTTGGGGATTTGGGACGGTTTCTTTCCTATGAAGGATAATCAGGAGTGTATGTTTTTCCTCCAGGACTGGGTTGACCAGGGCTACTTTAAAGACGGCGTGTACTGCAGACGGGTCGACCAGGAAGGAGCGCAGTTCTACAACTCCAAAAGACTGGACTTCGATCTTTATACGTGACTCGCCCACATGCTCCATTATTTCATTTTCAACACTTGCTTTCCTTTGCCTTTTTAATGTGAGATATGTGTTCCTCTGAATCCTGATATCCACATGTGTTAAAGAGCCGGAGTAAATGTTTGCTATCATCGCCGTTTGATACCATGTACATTTATTTTAAAATAAAGATTTTGGTGAATGGCCAGATCTCTAGTATAGTATTTGTGTGTGTGTGTGTGTGTGTGTGTGTGTGTGTATGTCTCTCTGTGTTTCTGTCTGTGTGCGCATGTCTGTCTGTGTGTATGTCTCTCTGTGGGTCTGTGTGAGTCTGTCTCTCTGTGTCTTTCTCTCATTGTGTGTGTGTGTGTCTCCGTCTCTGTGTGTGTCTCGTGTGTGTGTGTGCGCCTCTGTCTGTGTCGCTGTCTCTATATGTGTGAGTCTCTGTCTGTGTGTGTCTGTCTGTCTGTGTCTCTCTCATTGTGTGTGTCTGTCTGTGTGTATTTGTGTCTCTCTGTGTGTGTCTGTCTGTCTCTGTCTTGTGTGTGTGTGTGTCTGTCTGTCTGTCTCTCTGCGTGTGCCTGTCTGTGCGTGAATTTTGTAGGTGCTTTTGTCTACCGTTAAACCCCAAACTCCCCCAAAATATCCTAAACCCTGAATCTCCCCATCTCTCTGATATAAGTGCACTAACTAGGGCATGAAATAACGGTCACTTCGCCTCTTCTAGTGCCTTATAATTATCCTCTACACGGGGAGTAGTGATGTAAATCAACCACTGACCTCAACGACCTGCTTTAATCTGATTGGTCGCCTCACTTAAACTAATTTGCATACTCAAATTTGATTGGCCAATTGAATTTCGCTTTTTTCTGCTGTATGTTTTTCGACTCACTTGGCGTGTGAATTCTAAACTCTGATTGGCTAGTTATAACGGGCGTTCTGATTGGCCCGGGGGTGGGTCTTTAGCGGAAAAACAAGATGCCTGATTGGTCAGAATTGTCAGGGAGCGTCTGGTGAGTAGAGAGTGCGTTGAAAGAAAAAAAAAAAAAAAAAAAAGATGGCGAAACTTGGACCGCCGTTTCGGCGTGAAAATGTCCGAGAGCACGGATTTACTGTCGCTTTCTGAGCATTGAGTCCTGAAATTCACTTACGGAATTCTGTCAGAGAGGTCAGATGTCTTTTTAAGATCTTCTCGGTATGTATAAATGTTAAGAAATGTTAAATAATTGCCTTCTGTCGTGTGTCGGCTGCACCTATGTTAGGTATAGGCATCACGTTAAGGATAATCTCGCATTTATTATTGAAGTAATTCCGCTTAGAAATGCAAAACTGCTTCATTTAAGCTTTATACTATTATTTCTCTAGGCTTAGATAATTGTATAAGGCTTTTAATTCTTAAAATGCAACACATTTATCCTGCTCATTAGTATTTTCCCGAAATCGCAAATTTGTTTAATTAATTCATATAAACGTGTATCATTATTATTCTTCTTCACATACCTCTGCATGATTTTATTTCCATTCCATTACCCTGGGTTTATTTCTCGTATTTAATCCAGATAGAGATGATTTCGGGTTAAAATGACTGTGTGCTGTGTATTTTAACTAACGTTAGGCATTTCAGTGTCTCGAACAAAACAACAATAACCAAAACAAACGATATATATATCATTATATATACTATATATATATATATATATATATATATATATATATATATATATATATATATATATATAGCATCAGCTATCAATATTATGGACCCGGCTAGCGGCACGTGCGGTGCTCTTTCGTTTCGGTCGCTATGGCAACACAATTTATGTCGCTGCTCTAACAGAAAAGTTTTACTTTTAGCTATATGTTTTTATTATTATTATTTTTTAATTTGTATATTTTATTAAAGAATTATAGGAATGAAACTTTTATCACTTCGCGTTAGCATGTAGTTCATTTTGAAAAAGTCTGGCCAAATAAACAAAAAAGCTTTAAACAGGGGAGAAAAATAAATAACGCTTTATTTTACTGGAAACTGTTTGACTATCATCCATCCATCCATCCATCCATCCATCCATTGTCTATACCCACTTTATTCGTAATTAGGGTCATGGGGATCTACTGGAGCCTATCCCAGCACACATTGGGCGAAAGGCAGGGGCTGATGGACAGGTCACCAGTCCATCACAGGGCCACACACATAGACACACACACACACACACACTCACTCCTATGGGCAATTTAGAATTACCAATCCACCTAAAATACGTTACCAATCAACCTAAGGTACATGTTATTGGACTGTGGGAGGAAACCGGAGTAAACCCACGCAGGCACAGGGAGAACATGCAAACTCCACACAGAAAGGCCTTTTTGCTGTGAGGCAACAGCGCTAACCACTAAACCGTTTGCCTATTAATTTTTTAATAATTAATATTTATTAACCAGTATGTCTGTTGAGGGAATGTGTCAGTAATCCAGTAAATACCTCCATACTCGACACACACATTTACTGATTCCTTAATCAATACTTCGTTCTTTTCGTCCTTCTGTATTTCATAATTCTTTCTTTCTTCGCTCCTTTTTTTGTTGTGTACATCGTTTCTTTTCTCTCTTGGTATTTTCACTTCCGTAAGAATCCTGGTCAGGTTCTGGGCGGTGGATCCGAGGCCTCTCCACTGGGTGTGAGGTACAAAGACAGCAAGTCTGATCGTACACATTTCACACACACACACTCACGTTCACACACATCTTGAGGCGACTTACTGTCACTTATTCAGCTCATGGGATGGTTTAGGGCGGTCGGGGGAAACCAGAGAACCCTGAGAAAACTTGTATGGCAGGTGCAGTCATGTATTTCTGTACTCACTGTACAATATTTTGTCACATGATCTAAAAATAAATCCATAATACCGTACCCTGTGGTAAATTCTGTGAGGAGTAGGTTTAATATTGGCACATGCCAACCTGCTGTTACTCATCGCTTACAGATGTGTTACCCTCATCCACTCACTGTCTGACGCTTGAGTTTCAGTCATTCTGAAATTGTGGTGTGTGTGTGGTGGCTTGGGGAGAAAAACCTCTTCAGATGATAAAAGATTGCATCTCTACATTTATAACCTGATCTACTGACAGAGCAACAACGCTAACGCTGACCGCCTCTGTCCCATCACTACGAGGTAAATCATCATCACGTCCCTCCTCTGATCTCGGTATGCTCTGATTCTCATTGTGTATTCAGGTCGAGGCGGTCAGAGGGATATGGTTGTGGACATGCTGACGTCTTCCCAAGAGCAAATCCCTCCGTGTGTCACTCTGATGGAGGAAGACGGCCGGAATTCTCCCGCTGCCCTTTGTCCCAGCCGCCGCAGTGACCGTCGTCTTCAGGCTGTCCCTCACGCTCCTGTTTTTCACCGGTACAGACATCACAACTGGACATAGACATCACTTCTGAGATTTTTATTTTGAAAGGTCAAAATTTTAAGTGCCAAAGTTTTCCCCATCGTCCAGTCACCACTTAGATGAGATTCCGTGACGTTTTACATTTTTGTTCATGTTGATAGATAACGAAGTGTCATACGGTGTCAGGAATTACAATTATTAATGTTTATTTAGACACAGATCCTTCTCCTGAGCCTCCATCCACACTGATAATCATCACACTAATCCATGCTGTGCTCCATTCCTATCAGCTCCGATGATCCAGGAAGTTCCTCAATGAGCAGAAGTCCGAAGACGATCAGGATGAACCACAGCGAAGGTGTCGTCTCTTCAGAGCAGCAGCGATCGAACTCGTCAGATAGACGCAACATGGTACCATTTCTGTGTTTTTACTTTGTTTTAATCAATCAGGTGAAATGATTCCTCTCATCCCTGGTCAACTATAAGAATGTGAGTCGACTCAAGTGAATCAAGTGGGTTTTGGGTGGGTGAATCAAATGAATCAAGTAGGCTTTGGGTGCATGAATCAAGTGGGTTTTGGGTGCATGAATCAAGTGGGTTTTGGGTGGATGAATCAAGTGGGTTTTGGCTGAGTGAATCAAGTGGGTTTTGGGTGGGTGAATCAAATGAATCAAGTGGGCTTTGGGTGCATGAATCAAGTGGGTTTTGGGTGGGTGAATCAAGTGGGTTTTGGGTGGATGAATCAAGTGGGTTTTGGGTGGGTGAATCAAGTGGGTTTTGAGTGGGTGAATCCAGTGCCTTTATTTATCACAACACACGCCTGTTATTTACAGAGCACTGATGAATAATCAGAGTACAGTATCTTACTATTCCTTATTCCTATTATCTGCTTACCTACAGGTTTTCCACACTGATTTCATTATCAGATGGTTTAATAATAAACGAAGTCTCCTGAACACGTGCCTCACACACACACACACACACACACACACACACACACACACACACTTAGTCACGCTTAAGTGGAGCTGTGATTTGTAATTGCTCGTCTGTGTTCGTGTTTGTTTAATGAGTTTAATTGAGTGATGTTAATCTACTTTTATGGTCTACTGAGTTTTATACACACACAGTCTCGCACACTCACACAGTCTCTCACACACACACACACACACACACACACACACACACACACACACACACACTCACACAGTCTCACACACATACTCACACACACACATACACAGTCTCACACACACACACAGTCTCACACACACACACTTCTGTGCATTTTTTCCTGCATGATCTCGATGAAGATAGCAGTTCTTTTTTTCACTTCAATAAAATCGCTTTCTCTCTCTGTCTCTCTCTCTCTCTCTGTCTGTCTGTCTGTCTGTCTCTCTCTCTCTCTCTCTCTCTCTCTCTCTCTCTCTCTCTCTGACTGTCCCTCTGCTTCACTCCCCCCCCCCCCTCTGCTTGGCTCTATCTCTCTCTCTCTCTGTCTGTCTGTCTGTCTGCTACATGCCCCCCCTCTCTGCTTCGCTCTCTCTATCTGTCTTTCTCTCACTTTCTCTCTTTTTTTTCTCTCTGTCTGTTTCTGTCTCTCTGCTTTGCACTCTCTGTCTCTCTCTCTCTCTCTCTCTCTCTCTCTGACTGTCCCTCTGCTTCACTCCCCCCCCCCCTCTGCTTGGCTCTCTCTCTCTGTCTGTCTGTCTGTCTCTGTTTCTCTGCTTTGCGCTCTCTCTCTCTCTGTCTGTCTGTCTCTCTGCTTCATGCCCCCCCCTCTGCTTCGCTCTCTCTCTATCTGTCTTTCTCTCACTTTCTCTCTTTTTTTTCTCTGTCTGTTTGTCTGTCTCTCTGCTTTGCACTCTCTGTGTCTCTCTCTCTCTCTCGCTTGCTCGCTCTCCCTCTCTCTGCCTCCCTCTCTCTGCCTCTCTCTCTCTCTCTCTGCCTCTCTCTGTGTCTCTCTCTCTGTCTCTCTCTTTTTCTCTCTCTCTCTGTGTCTCTCTCTCTGTCTCTCTCTTTTTCTCTCTCTCTCTTTCAGGAAAGCCATGAATACAGAGAGGAGAGTCGACACAGACAGACAGAGTGAGTGTATTTCTTTCTGCTCGTCTAAACATTAGTGAAGATAAACACTGAGCCGAGCCCATGAGACCACGATCACCTGATGGGTTAGTAGCAGTGGTCACTACCCAAATGAGCACTAGGTGTCGTAAGAGGTATTCACCAGCATAGAAATCATCAAACCATCACAGATTGTTAGGGTTTTTTCCTCCCATTTTCACAGGTTTATGTTCATGTCCCTTTATGGAATGAGATTGCGGTTTCAAGGTCAGGTGTTTAAGTCAGATAATGATGGTTGATAATCAGCTGAAGCATTCTGCAGTTGATCTTTTAAGTCTGTTTACATGCAAACACTCCCAGGTCTAAAAAAGCTAAAAGACCTTTCACAATGAGCTTAATCCACAGTTCTCTTCTAATCCCTGCTATTACCCCCCGGGGTAGAGGAAGGTTTAACAGGGGTAATGTATAAGTGGGGTTTGACACAGCGGGGTGATGAAATTCTGCTCTGAAGCTTTTACACATCACGGTGAGGAACAGTGTGAAACCATGCAGCGTTAGCATGTTACGGCTGGTCGCTTAGCAACAGAAACCGAACAGAGCTTCAGCCTCGTATCAGGTGCTTTGAACGGTCACAAAAATACCACATGATGTGTAAACAAAAACAACGTCACATGGTCATGAGCCAATTGTAGGGATTTTTATTTTTATAGTCATGGTCAGAAAAGTCTGTTCAGGACAAACTGGACATAAGGAACTGAGTGAAAAAGCAGAAGCTGGATATCAACAAATGTCTGATCAACTACATTATTTAAAGTGCTGGATTTATCCAATCAGGGTTTTCGATACACAAATATGCAAATAAGCAGAAGGTTGTGGCGGGGTTTAGGAATGTAGAGTGTGAAACATCAGATTATGAAGAGCCAGGATTCGTGTTAACCCCGGGGAAAGTAGGAGCAGTGTGAAACCTCCATCTACATAACCCCAGGATTCTGTTTAACCGAGTTCATTAGGACCCAGGGGAATGTTTCATGTGAAGATTTCTCTTTTTCGATTCTTAGCCATTTGTTATCGTTATCCTGAAGTCTCACAAGAAATCTTGACTCATGAGCAAATTAGTGGAAAGGAAACGCCCATGTCTCAGTGCTCACTGACTTGATCACATGCATGTTGGGGTGCTGATTTGTGTGTCATTTGTGTGTGTGTGTGTTTTATTTTCAGAGATAAACCCACAAGGTCCTGTAAGCGCAAGTTGGAGTTGATGCCGTTGTCTTCAGGCTCAAATGACGTGACTAAAGCCCAGGATTCTGAGAAGAAAGATCTGGAAAGCCCTCCACCGGCGAAGAGATGGGTGATCGGGCCTCTTTTCCAGACGTTCAAATCCAAGATGGCAAGCTTCACGGAGATCGTCATGAGTCCAGTGCGGCTTTTCAAACCCAACGAGTTTCCGGCCGGGCCGAACAACGAATCTCCCTCCGTGACTCGCGAGAACAAGGAGGACATAGGAAATGACGGCAAAGAAGACGCCTTTCCAAAAAAAGAGAAGACAAAATTGTCAGTCGTCCAGACGCTGAATTTTGACGCCCATCCGAGTAATGTGAGCGATTCCGAGCAGAACAAAGTGACGATTTCGCAGAGCGGGTCAGAACACAGACGAGACTCAATCCCAGAGGATGATGGGTCTTACGGGTTGTTAAATCCAGCAAGCACCGGATCAACCAATCAAATTACACCTTCAGGTGTTCAGCAATGCAGCAGTGAAGAAAACCAGAACTCCATCAATTCACATCCGCTCTCACGCACAGGCACAGACTCTGTCAGGACAAGCCTTAGAAAAGGTTCTGCGAAAGCCGCTTTGCGTGAACGGAAGCCATCGGATGAGCTAACCAAGAACACGGAACCAGAAGAGAAGAGTAAAAGCCGAGATCAGGATCAGCCTTTACCTAAAAAGTTAAGGCTTCCGACTCCAGCTGTCGGAAAGAGGAAGAAAGGTAGAGAACCGGAGAGACGTGAACGAGAGGAAACGGTGAAAAGCGTGGGGAAAAAAGGCACAGATGGAACATCGGAGCAAGAGGAAGGATCTCCAGAGGTCACGCAGATCAAGACTTTGGAAAACCCGACGCTGATTCAGACTCTTAAACGGAGAGAGCCTTGTGTCTCAGTTGAGCGCCTTAGCATGTGCGGTAGTGTTGTTGTTCACGTGTCAGACTTAAACTCTTGTAATTCCTCAAAGGGAGAGAGAATGGTTCTGACGCGAGCATCCAGGAGTAGAAGTAAAAGGGAAAACAATGTGACATGTCGGTCAGTAGCCTTGGACGCCACGAGCGTTTCCACCTCATGTATCTCCCCTGATCTTCTCAGCACAATCATAACAAACGATTCGACCTCAGCGGGAGGTCCTCCGTCGACAGGATCCGTGACGTGTGCGAGTTCCCGCACAAGACGACAGCGTAAGCACAACAAACCAAGTGAAGAGAGGAAACCTGACCCTGCAGGAAGCTGCTGCAGTGATCTGGCAGATTGTTTAAGATCAAGCAATGGAGCATCAGAGCATTCACAACAGGCACATAAGAACAATATCCATCGAGCAAAGCACAACTCGGAGACCGCCAAAAAGACACGCGTTAGCAAGAGGAGAAGAGTTCAGAGACACGTGGAGGCATTCGAAGATCAGGGGATGTCCATGTCTCTGACGCTGAAGGTCGGTTCTGGATTGGATGGGGAAAAGGACACGAGCTCTATCATGACCTGTGGAATAAGGACGAAGGGCAGGAAAATGGGAGAGGACGTTATTATAGCGGACGCTTCCTGTCCATCTGGAACGACACCTGTGGAACATTTTTACGTGAAAGATGACCACGATGCTGAGAAGCCAGAGGCTGACCAACAGAGAAGATGGTGTGTGTATTCAGAGAGAAGAGAAACACAGGAAGACGACCCGAAAGCGGGTCCGACGTCTTCAGGCTGGAATCGACTCCAGCGAAGCCTCTCCTGCCCGGACATCACCTCGCTGCAGCACGGAAACGACTCCCCTAAGGCTCCCGTCCACGACAAAACCCTCTGTCCTCCCTCTCCCCTGAGAAAGGGACCTCATGTAAATGTAAACGTTCCCTCTCCGGTCAAGCGAACCCGCAGGCACACGGTGTGCAGCGTAGAGATCGAGCGCGAGATTGCCCCCTTGTGCCTCCGCAAGGAAGTTTATCCCAACTGGGGCAGCACTTCCAATCATTCCTACTCTCACACTCCGTCCAAATCCTTGGCGGCCCTCGTGTCCCGTTTTTTATCGAGCCCGCTCGCATTCCTGTCCAAGAAGTCCAGTCGAGGACACGGCGATGACAGCGGATACGGAGCCAGCAGTAGCGACCTCGCGACTGTGTCGTCGTCTTCTCCTTCACCACCTTCGCTAAGTTCTCCCGCTATCTCCAGAGCACCGGGCGGATCCGCTTTCTATGCCGACACTCCTCACGCTCTCCAGCAGTCCCCTCTGTCCTCACACAGCAGGTAATCCAACACCGTACCTCCATGCTAGAGGAAACACTTCTCACAAACTTCATTGACTGAATTTTCAACCTATTTTTATATTTTATTTGATATTTTCTTTTCTCAGTGTGTTCGACGCTGTATCGATGGAGACTGATGGTGTTGCTCAGCAGGAAAGGGAAGAAATCGAGCGATCCTCAGCCGTATCCGAGGAGAAGGCTTTGTCCGACTCGGAGATTAAGGTGCAGTGAAACAGCCATACAGTTTATTGTAGAGAGTCGAGCTGTGGATTAAACCGTCCTCCTCATCCCTTTACACTGATGGTTTACTAGTCGGAATTCGAATCATTTTCATCCACTTTGGCAACCGGGAATAGGACCGCCTCCTGGAGAATTCATAGTGCAGTTATAACCTCCCTGCACATTTGAACGCTGAGTGTAGACCGCCTCCTGGAGACTTCATAGTGCAGTTATAACCTCCCTGTACGTATGAGAGACTGAAAGGTCTGTAATGACTCGTTATCCTGACATGGGTGTATTTATTTTTCCAGACCGACAACAAGCAAGTGGAACGGAGAAAAGTTTCCTCCATCCGCATCCGCAAGACTCTCCCCAAACCCCAGTACAATCTGACACCGATGGGTCTCCCCAAAGCCGTCCGGTCAGTTACCACCTGCTCTATCCTTGTCAGGCACATTGTGTGTGTGTGTGTGTGTCGGTGTCTGTGTATGTGTCTCTGTATCTGTGTGTGTGTTTGTGTCTGTATAGTTTTGCTCATAAGTTTACATACCCTGGCAGAATTTATGATTTCTTGGCCATTTTTCAGAGAATATAAATAACACAAAAACTTTTCTTTCACTCATTAGTGTTTGGCTGAAGCCATTTATTATCAATCAACTGTGTTTACTCTTTAAATCATAATGACAATAGAAACTACCCTGATCAAAAGTTTACATACCCCAGTTCTTAATACCGTGTATTGCCCCCTTTAACATCAATGACAGCTTGAAGTCTTTTGTGGTAGTTGTGGATGAGGGTCTTTATCTTCTCAGATGGTAAAGCTGCCCATTTTTCTTGACAAAAAGCCTCCAGTTCCTGTAAATTCTTGGGCTGTCTTGCATGAACTGCACATTTGAGACCTCCCCAAAATGGCTCAATGATATTGAGGTCAGGAGACTGAGATGGCCACTCCAGAACCTTCACTTTATTCTGCTGTAGCCAATGACAGGTCGACTTGGCCTTGTGTTTTGGATCTTTGTCATGTTGGAATGTCCAGGTACGTCCCATGCGAAGCTTCCGGGCTGATGAGTGCAAATTTTCCTCCAGTATTTTTTGATAACATACTGCATTCATCTTGCCATCAATTTTGACCAAATTTCCTGTGCCTTTGTAGCTCACACATCCCCAAAACAGCAGCGATCCACCTCCGTGTTTCACAGTAGGAATGGTGTACCTTTCATCATAGGCCTTGTTGACTCCTTTGCAAATGTAGCGTTTATGGTTGTGGCCAAAAAGTTCAATTTTGGTCTCATCACTCCAAATGACTTTGTTCCAGAAGGTGTGAGGCTTGTCTCTGTGCTGTTTGGTGTATTGTAAGCGGGATACTTTGTGGCATTTGCGTAGTAATGGCTTTCTTCTGGCAACTCAACCATGCAGCCCATCTTTCGTCAAGTGCCTCCTTATTGTGCATCAATTGTGTGAAACAGCCATGCCACATGTTTTCAGAGAGTCCTGTATTTCACCTCAAGTTATTTGTGGGTGTTTCTTTGCATCCCGAACAATTTTCCTGGCAGTTGTGGCTGAAATTTTAGTTGGTCTACCTGACCGTGGTTTGGTTTCAACAGAACCCCTCATTGTCCACTTCTTTATTAGAGTTTGAACACTGCTGATTGGCATTCTCAATTCCTTGGATATCTTTTTATATCCCTTTCCTGTTTTATACAGTTCAACTACCTTTTCCCGCAGATCCTTTGACAATTCTTTTGCTTTCCCCATGACTCAGAATCCAGAACTGTCAGTGCAGCACTGGGTGAAAGATGCAAGGGTCTGTCAGGAGTCCAGAAACTCATTGACCTTTAATACACACACACTAATTACAAGCAAACAGATCACAGGTGAGGATGGTTACCTTTAATAGCCATTCAAACCCGTTTGGGTCAACTTGTGTGCATGTTATCAGGCCAAAATCACCAGGGTATGTAAACTTTTGATCAGGGTCATTTGGGTAGTTTCTGTTGTCATTATGATTTAAAAAGAGTAAACACAGTTGATTGATAATAAATGGCTTCAGCCAAACACTAACCATGAGTGAAAGAAAAGTTTTTGTGTTATCATTTATATTCTCTGAAAAATAGCCAAGAAATCATAAATTCTGCCAGGGTATGTAAACTTATGAACACAACTGTGTGTGTCTGTCTGTGTGTGTCTGTCTGTCTGTGTGTGTGTCTGTCTGTGTGTGTGTCTGTCTGTGTGTGTGCGTGTGTCACTGGATCTGTGTGTGTAAGTGTCTGTGTCTCTGTCTGTGTGTATGTTTGTGTCTGTGTGTGTCACTGGATCTGTGTGTGTAAGTGTCTGTGTCTCTGTCTGTGTGTATGTTTGTGTGTGTCTTGCTGATTATCTGCATGTGCGTGTTTAAGTATCTGGATCTCTCTGTGTGTGTGTGTGTGTGTGTGTGTGTGTGTGTGTACACGGACATGTATACAAATGCAGATGTTGTGTATTTTCAGGATAAAGAAGAAAGTTTTTAGCGTGGAGGAGATCTACACAAACAAGAACTTCAGCAAGCCTCCTGAAGGGTGAGTGCTTCAACACGCTTCTCACCACACACACACACACACACACACACACACACACACACACACACACACAGAGCTGTCACAGTTTTACATCATCACTGTGTGCACACCCAGTCAACACATACTGTCTGCCTATGACACACCCCGCCCACTGTGCTGTGATTGGCTGGAAGCCTGTACATCATGTAACTGCAAAGCATAACAGATTACTTCCCAAAAAGTAATGTCTGTGTGTGTCTGTCTCTGTCTGACGTCTGATTCTGTATCACATAGACACACACACGTCACACACACACACAGACACAGAAACGCACACACACACACACAGACGTCACACACACATCATGCACAGATGTCACAGACACAGAAACACACAGACAGAAAAACAAACACATACAACACAGATGTTAAACACATAGAAACACGCAGACGCACACACACACAGATGTCAACACAAACACACACGCACACACAGACGGAAACACCAACACACACACAACACAGAAAGAAACATGTCACAGACAAACACACGGACATACACAGATGTCAAACACACACACAAACAGACAGAAAGAAAGACACACACAGACAGAAAAACAAAAACACAGACCTACACACACACGCAGACGTCACACACAGACATCTCCACACACAGATGTCACCACGTGCAGAAACGGACAGACACACACAAACGTCTCTCTCACACACACTTTTTTTTATCACTTTATTTTCCACTACACCAGTCTACAGTTCAACAACAAAAAGAACTATCTCATTTACTAAGGCAGATTAGAGAATTATAAACTAAGCACAGGAGTCTGATCTAGCGTGCAAAGAGTTGGTCAAGGCTGCAGGTTTTCATTCCAACCAATCAGAGGCCACACCTGACTCCTTTTCCTTTTTATCCCTCCAGACGCTTAGAGACCATATTCGAAGTCCCTCTCAGCCGGCGAGACGGTTCCCAGTCCCTGATTGGTCCGAAACGGGTAAAGCGCTTTGTCGAGTTTCAAGAAGTAGGCATGACCCGGAAGCCAAGGAGGCCTCTGGTTGGCGGCGGAGGAGGAGGAGGGGGTGGAGCTCAGAGGAAAGCAGTGGGGAATCCCGGGATGGGGCGAACGCGCAGAGGCAGGGAAGAAGAAGTGCTTCATTTGCAGGACTTCGATTCACTCCTGTGCTCGAAACTGAACGAACTGGACGTGTGGATGGCCAGGGAACAGATGGTTTACTGAAACCTGCCCTTGCGCGGGTTTCTGTGCTGGACGCTTGTACAGTTTTAACATGAGGGTTGTATGACGGCTAAATGCTCTTATAACGTTATATCCTGAGGGACTGAAGTGAGGGAGAGAGAGAAAGCACTTAACCTCACCTGATAATTCAGTTAATTCACTGATTTAATAACCGATATCTGTCTGATCAATGATCTGATTCAACATCCGTCCAAGTTTAGCATTTTACTCACACGAGAATAATTTATAGACCCGATACTGACTGTTATATCTCTCAGCTATTTCATAATTTCTAATAGAAACTCCTGGAGGAAGCGACCTCTTGACTCACTCACCATTCGTGCATTTCACGAACTTGCACCAACACTGTCGCTAGGCAACCGGGGGAAGCAAACCCGAGCGTGGAGGAAATGCCTCCTTCGGAAGTCATAAATGCCACAAGAGTGAGCTGTTTACACGAGGAACACGGTTCCACTTCAGCTGCTCCTCCCTGTGTGGTTAGGGTTATTTTTTGCTGCAGTAGATTCATTCACAGATGAGATGACCGCTAAATATTCCCGAAATATTACTGGTACTGAAAATGGATAATAAATAAATAGTTCCACGTCTGCCGTTCGTTCCGTCATTAAGGTGCCTGAATAGATCACTCGCTCTCTCAGGGTACTGTTATTTTGTTTTAAACATTGTTGTTGTTTGTTGTTGTTTGTGTAAACACTTTTGTAAATAGGAATTACGGGACATCGGTTTGTAATTTTTCCAGTCAGGTTTCTCAAAGACGAATCACATCACACCGTCCATCATGTTGTCATGTGTTTATTGTTAATGCTTTTTTTTTTTTTAAAACGATAAATAAGAATAAATACAAACAAACTTGTAGCTACAAGAGCGTCCATGTTTGTACGATACAGACAACTGTTTTCTGTGTAATATATATATATATATATATATATATAAAAAATTTTCCTCATTTTTTTGTGGGTTTTATTTGGTCATGGTTATACTTGTGCAGTTGCTTGTAAACGTGTTCTTTAAAAAAATACAAAACTGAGTAATGTAGCTGAAAATAATAATACAGTGTTTATGACGAATGTAACACAATCTCCTGCTTCTTGTTGGAGGGGGAGGGGGAGGGGGGGTATCTCGACGTGATCTAATACTGTACACAAAACATGTATGCTATACTGTCATAAACAACAACGACGTACACTCGCAAAAATAAAGGTTCAACTCTTTCTGTTATAGCGTCCCGATGGGAAATGGGATCCTGGGACGTTTTCATTCAGTATAAAGAAGAGAAAATGGGTTCGATATCAACGTTTGTGTGTGGGAAAAATTAACCTGGAACTTTTCTATGAATACATCACCCCTAGTAGGCTGTGTAAAAAATCCTTCAGAAACACGACAACTTCCTGAGTGTCTGCTTTCATATGAGCTTCATATTAACCACCACTGTGGAGCTGGGACATGACGAAGACCTTCAATCGTCAACAAAACGGGAGGAAAGTCCAGGTGTATGTGCTCTAAATAGAGTTAAGTAGATGTTTGTTGATCTATAAAGAACCTTTAAACATCTATGAAACCGTTTCCATTAAGAACCTGATACTGGGAATATGTGAAAACCTCTTTTCGGGTTCTTTATTTTTGAGAGTGCACCTGTATTCGGGTTGTTCGGGAGAAGCATCGCGTTCGAGACGCCTTCACATCGATAATGTCTCTCAGGCACATCGATGTGTTTGGAACAGTACGGGATTTGAGATGAGCTTTTATATAAAACTTGTAACAGCTACGTGAAAAGTAATAAAAAAAATACATCTTGTTCTCTTGTATAAAGACACTTCCTGTAACTCGTAATGCAAATATAATATGTAGAAACAATAACATTAATGCTCGCTGGTCATCTGGGAGAATTTCTATCACAGTGAAAACCCAGAGTCCAGATTTCCAAAGTCGAGTGGTTTGGTCCATCATAAATTTTTTTAAATAGATTTATGTATTCGATGCTGAGTAATGCATGTTTATCGTGATCTTCTGGATGCTCCTGTTGTCTGCAGTTTTTCAGACCCGTCTTCGTCACGGTCAGACTTTTCTGGGATCATTTCATGCCTAAAGGCTTTTGTTTTGAGTTTCGTGGGTCCACTGTTAAAAGTTTGAGACCTTATGCACTGTCCAAATTCTGTTGTCCAGTCTGAAATGTCCTTTGAGATCTCTCAAAAACTAGTTTATATCAAGTGATTGGATTTTGGAACTGACTCCAAAAGTCTGATTGAAAAATTTAAGATATTTCTCCTGAGAAGAAGAACTGGACCTGCTGGTGGTGGTTTTGGTGCTGGGGATGGAATCGGTCCATCATTAATGCTGTTTGTGTCCAGTTCTTGTTGATGCTCTTGCTTGAGTTTCTCTGTTTGATGTTTCAAGGTTTCATCAGCTTCACACCTCATGCTTCCATATTGTCTTGCACTTTTTGTTTGCAGTAGTCTTGTGGTCTCATGGCACCATTCTCAGGGATTCTCAGGCCTGTGTGTCTCAGCTCTGGAGCTCCGTGGCCCTGAGTCTGTCTGGGTTTTTTTTTTTTTGTTTTTTTGTTTTTTTTGGGGGTTTGTGAGTCTCCGAGCTGAGATTTCTTTTAAGGCTCAGATGTCTGTCATTTCCCGCTGCTGTGTTTTAGTTTATAAACGTCAGCAGGTACGAGAGCAGTCCCAGCAGCAGTATGATGAGGATAATGAGCAACGGCAACGCCACTAAGGCTCCTACTCCCCAGTATAAGGTTTTTCTGGAATATTCTTTCGCTTTCTGCGAAGGTTTACCTTCGGACGTCTTGTTTTGCTCTCGGGTCTGTGGAGAAAGAGGAAGAAGGGGCGAGGTTAACAGGAGGTAAGGATTATTTTTAAAAATGTTTTGGTTTACACGTGTAAAATGCTGGTTCTTGACTGAGTCTGGTTTCTAAATGTGATGAAATATGTCTAGAAGAATGTGGGGAGAGAGAGGGAGAGAGACTGGGAGAGGAAGATAGAGATCGAAAGACTGGGAGATAGAGATAGGGAGAGACTGGGAGTTACAGAAAAAGAGAGAGAAACTGGGAGAGAGAAGAAGGGAGATAGAGAGACTGGGAGAGAGAGAAAGGCTGGGAGATAGAGAGACTGGGAAAAAGAAAGACAGAGAGAGCGAGAGAGAGAGACTGGGATGACTGGGAGAGAGATTTTGAGAGACTGAGATGGAGACAAAAAAAAGGTGAAAGACTGAAAGAGAGACTTCATAAGAGTTGGACAGAGACAGGGGAGACAGAAAAGAAGAGAAACAGACAGGAGAGTAGGAGAAAGAAGCTGAGAGAGAGAGAGAGAGAGAGAGAGAGAGAGAGAGAGAGAGAGAAATGTAGATGGAGAAAAGAATTCTACCAAGACAGAAACAAACACACACCTGTGTATCCCTCAGTGTGTGTGTGTGTGTGTGTGTGTTTCCTACCTTAACTGAATAGATGAGGGACACGATGCCGACGCAGGACAAGCCGCATATGATGCTGCAGATGGCCAACTTCCTGTAGTCTCTGACTCGGAGGTGTTGATCATCAGATCCTTTCTCCACGTCCACCAAGGTCGAGTTGGTTGCTGCGGTCAGCGGTGTGCTGGGGGTCGCTTCGTGGGTCATTTTTTTTCTACATCGGAAACAAACACATCGTCCTGCTCAGTAAAGTGGTGGAGTTATAGTACAGTCTGCGTCATGAGAGTATTCTGTTTTCAACAAGCTCCAGTTTCATTTCGTTTCGACATTTCAACAATAACATCCCCTCTTTAGTCACACACACACACACACATACACACATACACACACACATACACACACACACACACACATACACACACACATACACACACACATACACACACACACACATACACACATACACACATACAGTGTTGTCTCAATAGCACTGAGGTTAAAATGTGTGGCTTGAGGTTGTGAAAAAAAACATGCAGCTCCACCAAACAGACTGAAGTGAAACTTTCTCTAAACAGGAAAGCAGCTGTAAAGAAAGGAACTGTAGAGACAGGAAATGAGTTTAGAGAGGAAATGAGTTCGAGAAAAGTCGCTGACGAAATCATGAGCTTCAATAGAAAAAAGAAGTTGAGAAAAAGAGGCAAACTTTTTTTTTTGGGAGAGGGAGAGAGTCGGGGGGAGACTTCCGAAGAATCTGAAATGGAGATGGATGAGAGAGAGAGAGAGAGAGAGAGAGACAGAGAGGGGGAAGAGATAAAGAAAAAGAAAAACAGATGGGGGGAGAAGAGACTGAAGAAAGAGGGAAAGAGAGGGAGACTGAAATGGAGATAGACAGAGGAGACAGAAAAAAGATAAACAGACGGGGGGATACTGAAGACAGAGAGAGAGAACGAGAAAGAGAGAGAGAGACTAAAATGGAGATGGACAGAGACAGACCAGACAAAATAAATAGAGAAAGACAGACAGAGAGGGGGAAAAGATGGAGAGACTGGAAAGAAAGAGAGAGAGAATGAAGTGAAGTAAAGTGAAGTGAACTGGAGATGGACAGAGACAGAGCAGACAGTAAAGAGAGAGAGAGAGAGAGAGAGAGAGAGAGAGAGAGAGAGTGTAAATGGAGGGTCAGTGTTATAAAGTGTTTTTAGTCCAGCGACTACGTCATGCTGTGGGCGGAGCTAAGAAAAAAGAAACTTGGAATATACACTAAACATGAATGTGCTTCAGTTTGTTGTTTTTGTGGTTTTGTTACTCTGGTGTGCAGGGTGTGTGTGTGTGTGTGTGTGTGTGTGTGTGTGTGTGTGTGTGTGTGTGTGTGTGTGCAGTAAATCCTGATGATCAGGAAAAACCATGCTACCATTTCCATTGAAAATCACATCATAAGAATAAAACTGTTTTGTGTTGCTGCTACAGAGCACTCAGGTTACACACACACACACACACACACACTCACACTCACACACTCACACTCACACTCACACACTCACACACTCACACTCACACACACACACAGACTGTGACACTTCTACTGTAACACAATCAGTTTACCTCAGATTCACCTTTCTGTTTCTACACAGAGAGACAGAGAAACAGTCTCTCTCTAAATGTTTCCTCTTTTTATCCATCTCTTTATCTCTCTCTCTGTCTGTCTGTCTGTCTGTCTGTCTGTCTATCTATCTATCTGTCTGTCTGTCTGTCTGTCTGTCTGTCTGTCTGTCTCTCCATCTGCCTGTCTGTCTATCTCTTTTTTTTGTCTGTCTCTCCATCTGCCTGTCTGTCTCTCTGTCCATCTGACTGTCCCTCCGTCTGTCTGCTTGTCTTGTCTGTTTTTCTACGTCTGTCTGTCTGTCTGTCTGTTTCTTTGTCTGTCTGTCTATCTATCTGTCTGTCTGTGTCTGCCTGTCTGTCAGTCTCTCTGTTGGTCAGTCTCAGTCTGTCTGTCTCTCTCTCTCAGTCTGTCTCTCTCTCTCTCTCTCTCTCTCTGATGGAGCAGCTGTTATCCTTCTCAGGTGTGCAGTATTATGTGAGAATTCTAGAAGATTCCTCCTCCAGACTGAAAGTCAGTGGAACGGTGCGCTCTTCTCCCGTAGACGTCTCTCTGGTCTTCATGTTGGTTTATCCTTTTTAACTAAAGCAGTCTTTACAGGCGAAACCCAGAACTGAGACCAAGATCAGACGCCTGACTCAACAACATGGAGTCCAGCTGGAAGACTACAAACATGGCCGCCGAGAACTACGACCCCCAGACTGTCTCACCTTCTCACTCCCACTCTGTGTCTCTTACCAAAGCCTCTCTGAATCTCTCCGGCTTTTCGTTTAGTACATTCAGAGTTGAAGCGGTCATGCTAACAGATCACACCTGGGCCTCGAGAAACACCTGTGTGGCAGCGATCCAATATTTTTGCTCACCAAAAATCTCCCACAAGTGCTGTCGTAAATATCAGAAACGAAAGCTGAAATAATTATTTTTTTCGATCCCAAACTAAAGAATTAGCCTAGTTTTTCCGGTATTTTCTGTGAGGACGGTGTGTGTGTGTGATGTGGTTGTTTACTCATTGCAGCAAAAAGCTCTCTTATCACACCATAAAGGTGTAATCTACCTGTGTGTGTGTGTGTGTGTGTTACGCTAGCATGAGCACAGTATTTACTGTGTGTGTGTGTTAGCATGAGCACTGTTTTTACTGTGTGTTAATATGAGCACTGTATTTACTGTGTGTGTGTGTGTGTGTGTGTGTGTGTAGCTCAACACATTCCATGACGTGTGTGTTATTTTTGTCAGCCTCCAGCACGCTGTACATTCCTTATCTCAGGGGAGGCTTTAAAAAGGCGCGGCCGGTGCTTTATGATTCACGGTTTCAGAGATTCTGGAGAATCCAGTTGGAATCTCTGAAGTCACAAAAAAAAAAAAGAAAGAAAGAAAGAAAGAATGACAGTAAAAAAAATAAAACCCAGACAATACAGAAAGAGTGACCACTGAAAACAATTCCTGTTAGTGAGAGGAAAGGAGTGTGTGTGTGTGTGTATATGTGTGTGTTTTAGTGTGTGAGTGGGGGGGGGGTGTAGGAGTCTGTGTGGGTGTGCATGTTTGTACATGTGTGTGTGTGGGTGGGTGTGTAACACTGATTACTGTTCAATCTGTGCTGCTCACTGAGGAACACACCTCGAATGAGCACATGTGACTGAGAGCACACACACACACACACACCACACACACTAAAACACAAACTAACATATATATATACACTATATTGCCAAAAGTATTCTCTCACCTGCCTTGACTCGCATATGAACTTAAGTGACATCACATTCCTAATCCATAGGGTTCAATATGACGTCGGTCCACCCTTTGCAGCTATAACAGCTTCAACTCTTCTGGGAAGGCTGTCCACAAGGTTTAGGAGTGTGTTTATGGGAATTTTTGACCATTCTTCCAGAAGCGCATTTGTGAGGTCACACACTGATGTTGGACGAGAAGGCCTGGCTCTCAGTCTCCGCTCTAATTCATCCCAAAGGTGTTCTATCGGGTTGAGGTCAGGACTCTGTGCAGGCCAGTCAAGTTCATCCACACCAGACTCTGTCATCCATGTCTTTATGGACCTTGCTTTGGTCACTGGTGCACAGTCATGTTGGAAGAGGAAGGGGCCAGCTCCAAACTGTTCCCACAAAGTTGGGAGCATGGAATTGTCCAAAATGTCTTGGTATGCTGAAGCATTCAGAGTTCCTTTCACTGGAACTAAGGGGCCAAGCCCAGCTCCTGAAAAACAACCCCACACCATAATCCCCCCTCCACCAAACTTTACACTTGGCACAATGCAGTCAGACAAGTACCGTTCTCCTGGCAACCGCCAAACCCAGACTCGTCCATCAGATTGCCAGATGGAGAAGCGTGATTCGTCACTCCAGAGAACGCGTCTCCACTGCTCTAGAGTCCAGTGGCGGCGTGCTTTACACCACTGCATCCGACGCTTTGTATTGCACTTGGTGATGTATGGCTTGGATGCAGCTGCTCAGCCATGGAAACCCATTCCATGAAGCTCTCTGCGCACTGTTCTTGAGCTAATCTGAAGGCCACATGAAGTTTGGAGGTCTGTAGCGATTGACTCTGCAGAAAGTTGGCGACCTCTTCGCACTATGCGCCTCAGCATCCGCTGACCCCGCTCCGTCAGTTTACGTGGCCTACCACTTCGTGGCTGAGTTGCTGTCGTTCCCAAACACTTCCACGTTCTTATAATACAGCTGACAGTTGACTGTGGAATATTTAGGAGCGAGGAAATTTCACGACTGGATTTGTTGCACAGGTGGCATCCTATCACAGTTCCACGCTGGAATTCACTGAGCTCCTGAGAGCGACCCATTCTTTCACAAATGTTTGTAAAAACAGTCTGCATGCCTAGGTGCTTGATTTTATACACCTGTGGCCATGGAAGTGATTGGAACACCTGATTCTGATTATTTGGATGGGTGAGCGAATACTTTTGGAAATATAGTGTACATATATATATAAGATGGACACACTGACTGACATGCACACACTAAAACACACACACACTGACTGACACACACACTGGCACCCAGACAGACACACTGACTGACACACACACACACACACTGGCACCCAGACGGACACACTGACTGACGGACACACACACACACACACACTGGCACCCAGACGGACACACTGACTGACGGACACACACACACACTGGCACCCAGACGGACACACTGACTGACGGACACACACACACACACTGGCACCCAGACGGACACACTGACTGACACACACACACACTGGCACCCAGACGGACACACTGACTGACAGACACACACACACACACACTGGCACCCAGACGGACACACTGACTGACAGACACACACACACACACACACACACACACTGGCACCCAGACGGACACACTGACTGACGGACACACAGAGTTTAGCCGGTTATGGAGTTGCGTGTAACCTTTAATCTGCTCATGAGAAGAGAGTTTCATACTCACACACTGCTCAGGGTTTGTGGGAGGAGACGGACGAAATTCCAGAGTGCTCGTTTAATGTCTCGTAACAACTCGACTCCTTTATCTCAGGTGATCCGATCCGATCCTTTAATCCGGGAGTCTCCTCTGATCTGGTGTCTTTCCCGTCCTCCGGTTCCTCTCACAGACCTCTGGACTCCAACTGTACGACTAATACAATAATAAATACTCAATAAATAAATCTGTGTGTGAGAGAGAGAGACTGTGTGTGTGTGTGTGTGTGTCATAAGAATAGTTACACTTCCTTTCTTGAAACATGTTATACCAGACCCACATCTCTGTGGGAGTGAACTACCACACCTCCTAATTCTCTCTCTCTCTCTCTCTCTCTCCCTCTCCCTCCCTCTCTCTCCCTCCCTCTCTCTCCCTCCCTCTCCCTCTCTCTCTCTCCCTCCCTCTCCCTCTCTCCCTCCCCCCTCTCCCTCCCCCCTCCTCCCCCCCTCTCTCTCCCCCCCTCTCTCTCTTCCTGTCCCTCTCTCTCCCCCTCCTCCTCTCTCTCTCTCTCTCTCTCTCCCCCCCCCTCTCCCCCTCCTCCTCTCTCTCTCTCTCCCTCTCTCTCTCTCTCCCTCTCCCCCCTCCCCCCCTCCTCTCTCTCTCTCTCTCTCTCTCTCTTTCTCTCTTTACTCTTTCTCTTTCACACAAAGAGTTCCTCGAACTAGAATCCTTCTCTCAGTCTGCTCTGTATTAATGAATGTTTTCAGAAGTCGATGAAAAGCAGAACTTTTGTCCAGGAAGAGGAAATCCCCAGACTATTGTGCCCTTTAAATCCAGTCCACCCCTTTCTGTTCTCCTTAGTCACTGATTTTTCTTCCTTTCTTCTCACTGAGTTATTCGGTTGATTTCATTTTCGTTATGTTTCATGTGTGTTTCTTGTTTCCTGTGTAAAGGCCAGTGAACTTCCTCTGGCTATGAAATCTGGCTTCTTTCTGTCATCTGCCTCTTCTCTCTTTCTCTGGGTTCTGTTTCTCTCTCCCTCTATGTTGTTCCTCTTACATTCCTTCCCACGGCTTTATTGACAGTCTTCTCTTCACTCTGTCTTGACTTGTCCTTCCCTAATGCTCAGGTTCATCTCTGCACGGGCATTTCTGCCGATCAGAACATGCGCTTATTTAAATAACCACAGGTTTAAAAAAAAACATTCTCTATGTTAAATAATCAGTTTCCATAATACACCAATCAGCCATAACATTATGACCACCTGCTTTATATTGTGTCCATCCCCCTTTGGCTACTAAACCAGCTCTGACCCGTCGAGGCATGATGGACTCCACTAGATCCCTGAAGGTGTGCTGTGGGATCTGGCACCAAGATGTTAGCAGCAGATCCTTTAAGTCCTGTAAGTTGTGAAGTGGAGCCTCCATGGATAGGACTTGTTTGTCCAGAACATCCCACAGATGCTGGATTGAATTGAGATCTGGGGAATTTGGAGGCCAGGTCAACACCTCAAACTGGTTGTTGTGGTCATCAAACCATTCCTGAAACATTCCTGCTTTGTGTCACGGTGCATTATCCTGCTGAAAGAGACCACAGTCATCAGGGAATACTGTTTCTATAAAAGGGTGTAGATGGTCTGTAACAGTGTCGGAACTCAGAGCCCCCTCCGAGTGGACATATCACAGGGTGGAATTTTTGTTTGTATCTCTCTTAGCTTTCCCAATGACCTCCACAATCTATAAAACTTAGCCGAAATAAAAGAGATCTCAGTCAACAGATGAGAAGAAGCGGGTTTCTTTATTCAGTCATGCAGTCAACAACATGCATATCTGAAGAGAGCAGCTGGTCTCTCCCAACCCCGAAAAAGTTCCCCTCTACTTATACCCCAGGCACCCAGGGGTGCCTCCTTTTCTCTAATTTAAATATTTCCAGCAATTTCCCATTATGTTCAGTGTATGGCTACTTTAGTCCCTCCTTCCTTAGTTTACATACGTTTCCCAGTTCCCATTATTTTCGCATTTGTCCCGATACCGCCCCTAAATTGATACCATCCTCCCCTCGATGACGTCAATTTTCCTCCTCACCAGTTCCCCTTATTTTTAGGCTAAGTCAACCATTTTTATAAAAAATTGGCGTTTACTTATAGGCGCCCCTTCCTTATTGACTTCATTTGACCATCACCTCTTAAAGGTGCTTCCTCGGCTCATCCTGACCTCGTGCGTTGTCCTCCACAACAATGTGTAAGTACCTTGCTCTCTTCCTCTATGTCATGATGACTTTTCCCTCTACCTACTTGATCTAAGTTTTATTTACTATTTTTAAACTAAGCTGTGCCATTAAGCTGTCTCATATCCTTTTCTCTTTTCATCACTGTTGGTTGCTAGTATTCCAATGCTATTGTCTCCTCTACCCGCCTATCACTGTCATGTCACAGTGACCTGGCCTACTTCCCACACTGTGTTCCTTTTGCCTTAGTACACGCTCTCTTTTGCTGATTACCTAGTCACACAATATGCAGTTCACTCATCTTCACTCATTTCCCATTATTTTTTCTAGCTCAGTCAGCCCACCGCGCTATCTTCCGGAGAAGTCCCAGGGGTGCTCTGCGACGCTATCGCCAGTATCAGCTATCCTGTCTGGCCATTGAACTTACTGGTTTCCTGGAGCGCCTATCTGAATCCTCTATTCCTGAGTCTCCTTACCTCGCTCACCATATCGTGAGAGATACCGTCTGTCTTGATCAGAGCACCCAATTTCACCCCATAACCTGTGATCAGTCTACTCAGACCTTCTACTGGCATTGGACACGTACCTCCTCTCAAGGCATCCAGACTGAGGATTTCCCTGTTGAGATCTCCTCTAATGATTCTTCCTCTGACTCCTCTTCATTTCCTAATTCCCCTGACATTCCCCAACTTTCTCCTGAATTTGTGCCTATGCCTTACAGTGTTCATGATATTCCTCAGTCTTCTCCTGACTATTCGCCCCCAACTTCTCCCACTGATTACTCTCCAACTTCTCCTCAGGATCCCGAGATCCCGTCTTCTACAACTGACCCTCCGGTCCCACTGATCCCATTGGATAGGCTGGCTGACTGAGTTGTAACTCCTAATGTTTCAATACTTGTGCTTAAGTGCTTAGGTAGGTGGGACATGTCCAGTAGTAAATGTCATTTTATCCATACAATTATGTAAAATATCCACTAGTCATAAAGCTAAAGTATTTTTAATAATAATAATAATAATAATAATAATAATAATAATAATAAACTTCATATAATAATATTTTATGTTAACATTTGCCCATTTGGTTGCTTTATTACAATGTTAAATATAATTCTTTGCAAAAATCCATCCATCCATTTTTTATACCCACTTTATTTCTAATTAGGGTCACGGGGATCTGCTGGAGCCTATCCCAGCACACATTGTGGCGAAAGGCAGGGGTACACCCTGGACAGGTCACCAGTCCATCACAGGGCCACACATATAGACAGACAACAACACACACTCACATTCACTCCAATGGGCAATTTACAATTACCAATCAACCTAATGTACATGTTTTTGGACTGTGGGAGGAAACCGGAGTACCCGGAGTGAACCCATGCAGGCACGGGGAGAACATGCAAACTCCACACAGAAAGACCCCTGCCTGTTCGAACCTGGGATTCCAACCCAGGACCTTCTTGCTGTGAGGCAACAGTGCTAACCACTAAGCCACCTTGTTGCCATTCACTAAAAGCCGTTTATCTGAAATATTTTATATTATTCATTTCAATTTTATTCGTATAGCGCTTTTAACAATGAACATTGTCTCAAAGCAGCTTTACACAACAAAATGTCCTAGATGTTAGACAAAATCATCCCTAGTGAGCAAGCCTGAGGCGACTGTGGCAAGGAAAAACTCCCTTAGATGGTATGAGGAAGCTAAACCTGATGGTATGAGGAAGCTAAATGTTAATATGTGTATTAATTAAGAGGTGGTTTTCATCCACATAGGGCTGGCAGCGTTGCTTTGATATACCCAAATCCTCACCAAGCAGAATCCAGAGCTGGTCCATCTCTGGATGCCTCAGGATCCTCGCAGGGTTGGCCTCCGTCTACTGGAGCTGGCACAATCTCCAGATGCCTCGGGATGGGTAGAAAAAGGAACAGGTGGAAGGGAATTGGCGTAGCCGCCGTTCATGATATTAGCAGCACTAGATGATAATGTGCATTTGATCAGATGTACTGGAGTACGAGGTTATGGGAGGAATTATGTGTATGCCAGGCTAAAGAGATATGTCTTTAATATGTCTTTAGTCTAGTTTCATTTTCTATGCAACAGTCTGTTGGAGAAGTAACATGAAGGTGGCAGAGAGAAATAAACTGGACAAACTAATCAGGAGGGCTGGCTCTGTAATTGGCATGGAGCTGGACCCAGTTCACATTGTTGTTGTTGAAAGAAGGATGATGTCAAAACTCCATTCAATCCTGGACAACCCTTCTCATCCACTACACAGTGTGCTGGATCAGTGTAGTACTGTGTGCATTGAGCGCATTAGTGCAGCACTGAGAGCATTAGGAGATCTTCCATCCCTGTGGTAATTACGGGCCTTACATATGCATTACAATTTCACCATTATCACCTATATTTCCAATTCACAATTCTTGTATGCAATATTAAATCCATCCATCCATTGTCTATACCTGCTTTATTCCTAATTAGGGTCAGGTGGATCTGCTGGAGCCTATCCCAGCACACACTGGGTGAAGGCAGGGCTACACCCTGGACAGATCACCAGTCCATCACAGGTGCAATATTACTGTTCTACACAATTATTTGTACAGTATTTGTATTTATTTATTCTATATATTTCTTTCTTCTCTCTTATATTTTCATTAAAGCAACTGTAACATGGCAACGGAATACCTATGTGATTTTGTAAGCGATTTTAGATTATTTATTTATTTATTTATCTATATATAAAAAGTATATATATACACTATATTGCCAAAAGTATTCGCTCACCTGCCTTGACTCGCATATAAACTTAAGTGACATCCCATTCCTAATCCATAGGGTTCAATATGACGTCGGTCCACCCTTTGCAGCTATAACAGCTTCAACTCTTCTGGGAAGGCTGTCCACAAGGTTTAGGAGTGTGTTTATGGGAATTTTTGACCATTCTTCCAGAAGCGCATTTGTGAGGTCACACACTGATGTTGGACAAGAAGGCCTGGCTCTCAGTCTCCGCTCTAATTCATCCCAAAGGTGTTCTATCGGGTTGAGGTCAGGACTCTGTGCAGGCCAGTCAAGTTCATCCACACCAGACTCTGTCATCCATGTCTTTATGGACCTTGCTTTGTGCACTGGTGCACAGTCATGTTGGAAGAGGAAGGGGCCAGCTCCAAACTGTTCCCACAAAGTTGGGAGCATGGAATTGTCCAAAATGTCTTGGTATGCTGAAGCATTCAGAGTTCCTTTCACTGGAACTAAGGGGCCAAGCCCAGCTCCTGAAAAACAACCCCACACCATAATCCCCCCTCCACCAAACTTCACACTTGGCACAATGCAGTCAGACAAGTACCGTTCTCCTGGCAACCGCCAAACCCAGACTCGTCCATCAGATTGCCAGATGGAGAAGCGCGATTCATCACTCCAGAGAACGCGTCTCCACTGCTCTAGAGTCCAGTGGCGGCGTGCTTTACACCACTGCATCTGGCGCTTTGCATTGCACTTGGTGATGTATGGCTTGGATGCAGCTGCTCGGCCATGGAAACCCATTCCATGAAGCTCTCTGTGCACTGTTCTTGAGCTGATCTGAAGGCCACATGAAGTTTGGAGGTCTGTAGCGATTGACTCTGCAGAAAGTTGGCGATCTCTTTGCACTATGCGCCTCAGCATCCGCTGACCCCGCTCCGTCAGTTTACGTGGCCTACCACTTCGTGGCTGAGTTGCTGTCGTTCCCAAACACTTCCACGTTCTTATAATACAGCTGACAGTTGACTGTGGAATATTTAGGAGAGAGGAAATTTCACGACTGGATTTGTTGCACAGGTGGCATCCTATCACAGTTCCACGCTGGAATTCACTGAGCTCCTGAGAGCGACCCATTCTTTCACAAATGTTTGTAAAAACAGTCTGCATGCCTAGGTGCTTGATTTTATACACCTGTGGCCATGGAAGTGATTGGAACACCTGATTCTGATTATTTGGATGGGTGAGCGAATACTTTTGGCAATATAGTGTATATAAATCCGCAAGAAAACGACTATAGAATAGAATCTCGTTATTCTATTGGTTAGGTCCAGCCCACATGTCACATGGTATTAGCCAATCGGAAAGCACGCTGCCTGACCGACGTGGCGGCGAAGACAAACAAGGAAGTGATCACGGTGAGTGGGTGTGCTACAAATAATAGCATTTATTTAAACTTTTCTACATAAATTACGATGTGTGAGAAAATAAAACCCTATTTGTGACAAGTAAACATTGCGAATTAGTCAGAAAAACATATCGTCTTGTGTTTTAAGCGAAAGTAGTTTAGCCCACTTGTGTATTCAAATTTAAGCTTAGAACTGATTTATAACATGGACGCATTAAGTGTGCACTTTTTAAAGGGATTTGAAACACCGCCCGAATTTGGGCTGTGTCCTAAATGACATGGGAGGGAAAATGGTATCAATTTTTGCCTTGAATAAAAACTCCCAATCCTCGTCTTAGAGATCCATCTGTCACACTGGAGGTGTATATGGAGCAGGAGAACGCTGAAATGTGTAGGACAGGTGGTTCTCCAGGTCCAGGGTTCTCCAGGTTCAGTCTTCTCCAGGACCTGTGCTCTATACAGTATATCCATATTACTTCCAGCTCATTTATTTCACTTGGGTTTCTCGCGCATCTACCAGGACATGGTGGGTGGAGGTGGAGGAGTGATTGCCACGGAGAAGTATGGCTCCCAGGAGGCGTGGACATACAGGATTCAGGATGGAGGGATGCGGAGAGAAAGAGTGGGAGATGAGCGAGTAACTAGGGGGAAATCCATCACTGCTGCCTTTAAGGTACATCACCTGTGTCTCTCCTCACACAATACACTACACAGTGTGGTTTCTGAATATTTCTGCACTCTGGAAGGCATTAACACAAGTCTCTGTTCTTCTCTAGAACGTTTTCCTGCCCCAGGGTTACCCCGAGAGTGTCAGTGATGATTATCTACACTATCAGATATGGGACACGTTGCAGGTTAGTTACACACACGTTTACGCCGGACGTCAGTGGCCGTATCTTGGTAAAGTAGTGCAGCCAGATTTTGACAGAAAGATGGACACCTTGTGTGTGTGTGTGTGTGTGTGTTCCTCTCCAAGGCTTTCTCCAGCTCTCTCTCGGGAACACTCGCCACTCAGGCCTCACTGAAAGGAGTCGGAGTCGGGAATCAAGAAGCAACGGTTGCTGCAGCGACAGTGACCTGGTTACTCAGAGGTGTGTGTGTGTGTGTGGTTTTTGTGGTGATGGTCATGAATACATAGACATGAAGGTTTCTCTCTCCTCTCTCAGATGGCACAGGGATGTTGGGGAGAATCCTCTTTGCCTGGTTTAAAGGGTGAGAAGTTTCTGATGCTCACTTGTGGAAATGTCATATAACGTGTGTGTGTGTGTTTCTGGGATGTCCTTCTCAATAGTCTGATTGTGTGAAGGAAGCATTTAACGAAGCAGTGATTCACTATGAGATGATTCATGTAAATGACTTCAGCTCAGCATTAACCTCCTCGTTTTTTTGTTTTTTTTTAGGAGTAAACTGGATTCCGAAGCCAAGAAGTGGAGGTGAGGAGTGAAAGATTTGGGAATGTTTTCCGGTTTCCCGTGCCGAGTGTTGGAGAGGGTTTTGGAGTAACTCTATGTTAAACCTGTTTCAGGCTTTTCGCTGACGTTCTCAACGACGTGGCCATGTTAATGGAGATCACGGCACCTCACTTCCCGCCGTTCTTCACTCTTATTGTTTGCCTGGCCGGAGTATTTAAGGTACCACAGGAGGAATATTTACTGATTTAGAGAAAACAAACACAGAGCTCTGTACTGCTGTGTAGTTATTTTACACACAGTTTATTCTGGCATGTCTGGAGTTTAAGTCTGGGAAGCATAAGTTTATTTCCCTTTCCTTTTTTCTTGCTCATTTTCCTGTTCCTGCTCCCATTGGTGTTCCTCTTCCTATTTATATTGTCCTGTTCCTTTTCCTATTCCTTTAAATTGTTGCTTTGTTGCATTGTTTCTTTTCCTGATCCTATTCCTTTTTTCCTGTTCCTTTGTTCCTTTACCTCTTCCTGTTCCCATTGCTGTTCCTGATCCTTTTCCTGTTTCTATTCATATTCATTTTTTCTGTTCCTGATCTTGTTCCTTTTCCTGTTCCTTTTCCCATTTTTATTCCTTTTCCTGTTCCTTTTCCCCTTGCTGTTCCTGATCATTTTCCTGTTTCTATTCCTATTCCTTTTTCTGTTCACATTGCTGTTCATGTTCCTTTTTGTCCTTTTCCATTGTTTCTTTTCTTGTTCCTTTAAACTGTTCCTTTGTTCCTTTTCGTATTCATGTTTATTTATATTCCTTTTCCTTATCCTGTTTCCATTGCTGTTTCTATTCCTATTCTATTCTATTACCGACCAGGAACGGGAAAACCAATGGGAACGGGAATCCCGTTCTGACTCGGCTCATAGTCTGGTGTCATTCAGTTAGGTTATATGATAAAGATAGATGAGTGTAATGAGTGTGTAGTCGCCTGATGCTCGGCACTCCGTGTCTTCATCTCCCTGCAGTCGATTGTGGGCGTGGCCGGAGGAGCGACGAGAGCAGCGCTGACTGTTCATCAGGCTCGCAGGAACAACATGGCCGACATCTCTGCTAAAGATGGCAGTCAGGTCGGTGCTGCGATGGAAAGTCGAGCTTTTAGTAAGAAGACAGCGGCTCTAATGTTTCTTTAATTCTTCTAACAGGAGACACTGGTCAACCTGGCAGGGCTGCTGGTTAGCCTGGTGCTAATCCCACTCGTCACGGATAACCCTGTGTAAGGATAAAACAATCAGTGAATTAATTAAAAATATATACGTGTTTATACGAGTGGTGATAGTACTGCTTCTTCCTCCTCAGGCTGACGTTTCTTCTCTTCTTCCTCTTCACCGCACTCCACCTGTTTGCCAACTACAAAGCCGTCAGGTCTGTCGTCATGGAGACACTGAACGAAGCTCGTCTGGCGATCGTCCTCCGCCGTTATTTGCTGGACGGACGGATCCTGAGTCCGGCAGAAGCCAACGGGAGAGAGCCGGTGTTTCTGGGTGAGTCTCCGCTCTCTGGGACGTGATACAGTTTCTTCTTCTCCTTCTCCTCCTTCTTCTTATTCTTCTCCTCCTCCTCTTCCTCCTCCTCATTCTTCTTCTTCTTCTTCTTCTTCTGCTTTTCCTTCTTAGTCTTCTTCTTATTATTATTGTTCTCCTCCTCCTTTTCCTTCTTCTCCTCCTTCTTCTTCTTCTTCTTCTCCTCCTCCTCCTCGTTCTTCTTCTTCCTCTGCTTCTTCTTTTCCTTCTGTCTTCTTCTTCTCCTCCTCCTCGTTCTTCTTCTTCCTCTTCCTCTTCTTTTCCTTCTGTCTTCTTATTATTCTTTTTCTTCTCCTGCTCCTTCACCTCCTCCTCTTCCTCCTTCTTACTCTTCTTCTTCTCCATCTTCTTCTCCTTCTTCTTCTCTTTGTTTTTCTTCTTCTTCTACTCCTCCTCCTCCTCCTCCTCCTCCTCCTCCTCCTTCTTCTTCTTCTGGTCCTTCTTCTTATTTTCCTTCTCCTCCTCCTCCTCCTCCTCCTCCTCCTCCTCCTCCTCCTCCTTCTTTTCTTCTTCTTCTTCCTCTTCTTCCTCAGAATGCTGTGTGATGAATGTACCTCTTGTCCGGTGTGTTTTTACAAGTACAGCAGTACGAGTCTCTGTGAACACAGTCTACAGTCCGAGAGTCAGAGCTTTACCTTCTGACCAATCAGATTAGAGAATTCTGCAGCTCTGTGGTGTAAAGATGTTGAGGGTTCGGATCTTTGAGCTGCCGTCCGTTTGTCCGATGCCTGAGTGTGTTTCTGTTTTCCAGAGTTCAGAACAGACGTGCGCATCAAACTGGGAGTCAGACTGGGAGACGTCATTAAACAGTACGTGTGCTGGTCTACTGGTTTATCTCTGAAACCCAAACTGATGGTGAAATCATGTGAATGAGACGAGTGGCTGCTTCTCTGTGTGGTGTGTAGGCCTCAGGAGCTGCAGCTGGCTTTGAAGAACAACAACAGGTCCTACATCATAGCAGTACAGAATGGTAATCATCATCAGATCATCTTCTTCTAATCCTCCTCCTCTTCTTCTTCTTCTTCTTCTTCTCCTCCTCCTCCTCCTCCTCCTCCTCTTTCTTGTTCACCTCCTCCTCCTTCTTCTTCTTCACCCCCCCTTCCTCCTCCTCCTTCTTGTTCTTCTCCTCCTCCTTCTTCCTCAGAATGCTGTGTGATGAACGTACCTGTTCCTCTGGTTCGGTGTGTGTGTTGTTTTGCTCTGTAGGGAGTGTGTGTGTGTGTTTGAGCGCAGAAGCGTCAGTGCGTGATGAGATCATGGCAGCGTGCCAGGCTGTGTGTATCAGCACCGTGTTACACTCGTCTCCGCAGCACACAGCTCTCGCGCCCCTGTCTGAGATCAGAGGTAAGACACCAAGCCAGAGTCAAAATATAAACAGAGTCTTTTGTTTATAATATTTAAAAAATGAAATGCAGCACAAATTCGAATAATTAATTAGCTGCTATATTATACATGCTTCTTTTATTGTAAAGGGGGCGGGGCTAGTCTCATACGCTGACTGCGTAATCTCCACCTTAGCTAATCACAAAGCTCGTTTCTCTTGCGTGATCAGTCAGTGGTCCTAATTAGAATATTAGGCCACACCCACCCGAGTGAACTGATGGTTGATTGATGCTGAATATTTAATAAAACAGAACCGGACGTTGTTTGTTCCAGACTCGTGGGAGCTGGTGTCTGAAAGTCATAAGCTGATGGACAGAATTTTCCAGCCCTTTCTGTCAGGTATGTGATTTTTCAGCATATAATCATCTGAAGTAACGTCTCAAAGTTGATCCATTGCCTACGACGGCACCAAGCCGAACTGTTTTATTTCTTTTATACCACAGCAATCTGACCAAGAAAGACATGTCGTAGTTTTTATCCGTTTATTGTTACCTTTCAACGTTGTGGAACGTTCCTGTTCCATCACCAGCCTCTCGTTTTAGACCAAAACACCAGAATTCATCTGTCCTCCTGACACTGGAGACTCCTTCCATAATCATTAAGAAAAAGTCTCCTAAGTCACCAAGTCCAAAGTATACATGCTATATATTTGCTATTGCCATGGAAACAATAACATATTAGAACGAGCACATTAATAATAATCTAAGATTGCTGCTATAGAAAATTAATCAACACCTTCCGACCAATCAGAATGGAGAATTTAACACCAGTAGAGCAAATGTGTTCACAGTGAAATAGTTTCTAAATCCTTTCATTAAATCTTGTGCTCAGGTCTAGAAAAAGCCGGCTGGCAGACGGACCGGACACTGCTGGACTGGGACGAGTGGAGAGCGGAGTGGAGGAAGAAATCCAGCTGAAACGACCAGCTGATTTATTGTTTCGGTTGTGAAGGAAGCAGCGAGGATGAACAGTTTGTTTTATTAAATTTGAGAATAGATCCTCGGAGTTTCGCATAATTATTCAAAATACACACCCATTTATCACGTCAACAGGGTGAGCTCTTCAGAAATCAGTAGGGATGGATGGGGTCATGATAAGTACAAACATCTTAAACAGATTCAAGTGATTTCAATATACAGTGGAACCTCGCATACGAATGCCCTCCTTTAGGAATTTTCGGCTTAAGAATTGAAATTTTGCAAGAAATATGCGTCGGCATACGAAACGTTTTCAACTGAACGGCGGCTAAATCGAGCTTGCGTCTGGGAGCCATTCAAAACTTGTTTAAGCCGAGCGAAGCTAACCGAAGCCAGTTCAGGAATTTTTTACGAATTTTTTTTTAATGAATTTTTTACAAATATTTTACGCATTTTTTACGAATTTCTTTACAATTTTTTAATGAATTTTTGATGATTTTTTTTAATGAACTTTTTACAAATTTTTCTCAGTCAGTGAAAGCTGTTTGGAAAGACTCGACCCACGACACCAACGTTGCCTTCAGCATGCACTCAAAAGCTAGGTGATTTTTCGGGTGTTTTTTTGTTGACAGATCGGTGGTGTGGGCGGTCTGTTCTATTTTTAGCCCAAGCTTGGTGGCACGACTTCCTGTGAGGAGCCTTGACATGGGATGCTTGGCTCAGTTCTTTGTAAGCAGTTTACATACGCTTTGTATTGGTCATACTGGTCATATTTTGGGCAGTTGGAACGGATTATCTGCATTTACATTATTTCTGATGGGAGAATTCGTCTCACCTTAAGTGAAACGCCTCCAGAACCAATTAAATTCCCAGGTTCCACGGTTTCTAGCTGAAAAATATATTCTACTCATTTCAACAGAACAGTGAGAATTATATACTGGAAGTCAATGTGTGTGAACATGTAGAATATAACCCACACCACACATTTACCAGTTCAAACAAAACCAGTTTAATTCAACTACAGGATGGTGTGTAGATAAACAAAGTGATGTTAGACTGGATTGGTTCATAAATAAGAGCAGTATTATATTTCAGTTCTCGCTGTTTTAGCTAATAAAATAGTCAGAGCTCAACCTTTATCTCCCAACCAATCAGCTCGCAGCTTAGGGGAGTAACGCTGACACGGAGGCTCCTGATTGGAGCAACAGAAGTGTGTTCACTTTATGAGGAATCTCTCTCTCACACACACACAGCTGCGCTCTCTCTCTCTCTCACACACACACAGCTGCGCTCTCTCTCTCTCTCACACACACACAGCTGCGCTCTCTCTCTCTCTCTCTCTCTCTCACACACACAGCTGCGCTCTCTCTCTCTCTCACACACACACTGCTGCTCTCTCTCTCTCTCACACACTGCTGCTCTCTCTCTCTCTCTCACACACACAGCTGCTCTCTCTCTCTCTCTCTCACACACACTGCTGCTCTCTCTCTCTCTCACACACACTGCTGCTCTCTCTCTCTCTCTCTCTCTCACACACAGACTGCTGCTCTCTCTCTCACACACGCACACAGCTGCTTTCTCTCTCTCACACACACGCACACAGCTGCTCTCTCTCTCACACACACGCACACAGCTGCTCTCTCTCACACACACGCACACAGCTGCTCTCTCTCTCACACACACGCACACAGCTGCTCTCTCTCTCACACACACGCACATAGCTGCTCTCTCTCTCACACACACACACAGCTGCTCTCTCTCTCACACACACGCACACAGCTGCTCTCTCTCACACACACGCACACAGCTGCTCTCTCTCTCACACACACGCACACAGCTGCTCTCTCTCTCACACACACACACAGCTGCTCTCTCTCTCTCTCTCTCACACACACACAGCTGCTCGCTCTCTCTCTCACACACACACACAGCTGCTCGCTCTCTCTCTCACACACACTGCTGCTCTCTCTCTCTCTCACACACACACTGCTGCTCTCTCTCTCACACACACGCACACAGCTGCTCTCTCTCACACACACGCACACAGCTGCTCTCTCTCTCTCACACACACGCACACAGCTGCTCTCTCTCACACACGCACACAGCTGCTCTCTCTCACACACGCACACAGCTGCTCTCTCTCTCACACACGCACACAGCTGCTCTCTCTCTCACACACGCACACAGCTGCTCTCTCTCTCACACACGCACACAGCTGCTCTCTCTCTCACACACGCACACAGCTGCTCTCTCTCACACACGCACACAGCTGCTCTCTCTCTCACACACACACACTGCTGCTCTCTCTCTCTCTCTCACACACAGCTGCGCTCTCTCTCTCTCTCTCTCTCTCTCACACACAGCTGCGCGCTCTCTCTCGCTCTCACACAAACACACACACTGCCTCTTTCTCTCTCACACACACACACAGCTGCACTCTCTCTCTCTCTCTCACACACACACACACAGCTGTGCTCTCTCTCTTGCTCTCTCACACACACAGCTGCGCTCTCGCTCTCTCTCACACACACACACACACACACACATCCGCTCTCTCTCTCTCTCTCTCTCTCACACACACACACACACACACTGCTGCTCTCTCTCTCTCTCTCTCACACAGCTGCGCTCTCTCTCTCTCTCTCTCTCTCTCTCTCTCTCACACACACACGCACACAGCTGCTCTCTCACACACACACTGCTGCTCTCTCTCTCACACACACTCAGCTGCGCGCTCTCTCTCGCTCTCACACAAACACACACACTGCCTCTCTCTCTCACACACACACACACACACAGCTGCACTCTCTCTCTCTCTCACACACACACACACACAGCTGCTCTCTCTCTCACACACACACACACACACACAGCTGCTCTCTCTCTCACACACACACACACACACAGCTGCTCTCTCTCTCACACACACACACACACACAGCTGCTCTCTCTCACACACACACACACAGCTGCGCTCTCTCTCACACACACACACATAGCTGCTCTCTCTCTCACACACACACACACACAGCTGCTCTCTCTCTCACACACACACACACAGCTGCTCTCTCTCTCACACACACACACACAGCTGCGCTCTCTCTCTCTCTCTCCTGTCAATCACAGTGACATGAGCCAATCAGGTGTCAGTGAGTTGAGGTATGAGGAAGAAGGTAGATTGCTCTCCTCTGAGTGTGTTACGCCGCACAGGGACGCAACACGTGTTAAGACTTCACTGGTGCTAGAGGAGAGCAGGCAGGTAGCTGGGAACTGACCAGAACCAAACTGGGAGAAAATGAGGGAGGAAAAAAAACCATAAAGACTCCAACACTGAGTGCTGACTGTAAAAGGCAGTGTGTTAAGAGTTTATTGAGTATTTTAATGCTGATATTTGAAGGTTTCAGTGTAGCTAGATGATAATGATGACTTTGTTAGTTTTGGATGTTTAACTTTTTCTGATAAACAAAATCTAAACGCTGGCAGTCGAGTCACACAAACTGCCTCTGCTGCCATCCATCTTTTATCATTTTTCGAGTCCCAGGGGACTTGGGGCACAAGGTGGGGGACATTCTAGATGGGGTACCAACCAATAGCAAAGCAAATCTCTCTCCCTCACACACACACACACTTACAATGGACAGTCTAGAGAGGCCAGTCAGACTACAACACAGGTCTTTGGACTGGGGGAGGAAACCAGAGAACCTAAAGGAAACCCCTGAGGCACAGGGAGAACGTGCAAACTCCACACACGCACACAGAGCGAAGGTGGGCATCAGTGGTCTGGTTCTGGTTCCAGTGTGCATGCTGTGTGAGGGTTTTTTATTAAAGCGTTGGAGTGTGGTGTATAAATAAAAAATAAAATGCAAGTTTTTTCAGTGAGTCCTTGTGGCTAAAGCAGAGCTCCATGGTGGACCTTCCTCAGGTGGCGTCTGAGATTCTCCGTGCGGTTAAACCTCCTCCCACAGAGTGTGCAGTTGTACGGCTTCTCCCCCGTGTGGATGCGCTCGTGTTTCTTCAGATCGGCTAAACGGCTGAACCGGAACTTGCAGCGCTCGCAGGCGAAGGGTCTTTCTCCCGAGTGGCAGACGAAGTGTGCGCCCAGGCTGGAGGCCGTCGCGAAAGACTTGCCACACACGTGACACGCGTGCGAGTTCTCTCTCCGCACAGTGACGCCGAACAGACCACCGGTGACATCCACCGCGTGCTCAGCTCGGACGTGCACGTGGGGCGGCGTGGACGAGTCCCGGGACACGTGGGAGGGGTTACCGTGGATGGGATGATAGGGCAGGAGGAGGTGTGTGCCCATGATCGTGTTTTCAGTCTGTTTTGATACGGAACACTCCGGAAACTCTGCTTCTGTTTTGATAGTGTTTAAGATCCCTGGCGCATCGGCGACGTCGGGTGAAGCCGATCGGCTCCTCAGGCTCGAGAAGCTCCTCCTCCTTTTATGAGAAAAGTCGCACGCGTCGTTGGATTCTCGTGTTTCCGGTCTCTGGAGCAGCGTGCTCGGTTTGTCCTCCTCGAAGGACAGCTCGAATGAATCTGTGTCCTCGTGCTCTTCTGTCTCCAGTGGCTCTCGGCCTGAATGCCGGTCCAGCACGTGCGCTTGGTGAGACTCGTAGAGCGGCTCTTCTGCAGCCACAGACGACGAGACCTGCTGCACTGCGTCTGAAACCACAAAGAAATGTTTAATGTTCCCTGAGACAACGTTAACACCTGATCTCCATAGAAGATGCATAGATGTCATAAACCTTTGGCACTGTAGACTCCTTCAATAAGCTTCGTATGAGTTACAATAAGTTCATTGTGTTTATCCTGTAACCGATGATCAGCATTTGTTTAGTTAATGAGTATAACCCACAAGCATTTAGGGCAAACCTGATATCTGCAGCCTCTTCTGGAGCTCCTCGAGCGTGCGCTGAAGCTTCTGGTTCTCCTGCCGAATCCTGGCCGACTCGTCTCGGTATTCGGACACGGCCTGACCCATCAGGCGCAGGACCTCGTGCACGGCCGTAGCCAAAAGCTCGGCCACGTTCGTCACCAGGAGGTCCATCTGAGTCATCTTCGCTTCCGGGTTCTCGTTCTTGAGCCAACGACCTGCTGAGGGGGAGACAGAAAACTATGTGTAGTAAAAAAAAAAGGTCCTTGTGAGAAGTTTTAGCACCGCATCATCCTGCTGATAAACTAATCCCGTCCGAATAAGGATCCTGTAACCGCACCAGCAACAACATGGTCCTCCCTGTGACGTCACGGCAGGACACAAAGAAAACCGCTCTCAACTCCACAAGGGAATATCATGTGGAAATGGGAGTAAATTAGCACATGAATCATCGGACACAAAACACAATTATTTTAATATAGAGAGGTTTAACTGTGGAGAAAGTAACTTTTAGGAGGAAAAAGTAAATAAATAAAATGAAAATGTCCAGGATAGAGAAGTTCATCTGCAGTCTTATATAACTCTCACATCACAGACTGAGCAAAAACTGAATATAATCATTCTTAGGGGTGTTTATATGACTCCAGCTGGATATAAACAAACACATTTATTCACCGCTGACGTTTTCAATGCTAGCGAGGCTACACGGTTTTAGCCTCTCGAGCGTGTCTCGTTAGCTACTAGCAATACTGGCTAATAAATACAGCCGCTGATTTTTCTCCACATTACTATCACCAGGGAAGATCCAAAAGACGACACTTAACGTGTCCTGATACCGAACTGACCGCTTTCGGTGTCTGAAATAATGAAATAAATAAATAAACAAACAAAAGAGAAACCTTAGCTGTGCTATGTCATTATTTTTTTGTTGTCATAGCGACAGCTCTCTTACCTTTAAATTTCGGCCTGTAGATGCATTTGATGATGTAACACTTCCTCAACCTGCGGAACAGCGAGTGACAGGCAGCTCAGCCAATCAAAATAAATCCCGCCCTCCCCAAGAGCACAACCAATCAGAATGCAGCGTGTCTTCCGTGTGTAAACAGTACAGTGGAGTAAAGAAGCTGCTGCTTTGTAACGTAAGAAGTATAGCTACAAAAATTATACAGATTTATACACAAAAACTAAAAATTCACAAATTAATCGAAATATTTATATTCATGATAAATACATCGGTGTGTGTGTTTTCCCCCTCCGCAATTCCCAATCCTTTTCCTTGAGTTTGTCGCCACCTAGTGGCCAATATTAATATTGCCAAAGTAATAATAATTCCCTTAATTACATGTACGTACACAATAACATCAGTTAAGGACATGTGTTCATATACTGAGGAACAATAATGGACTTAAACATCATAAAACAATAAACTCAACTTTTTTCTGTTGTACATTAGGTTCAAATCTGTGGTAGCATGCTTTCAAAAATGATCTTAACTCTCACCTGACGTCTACTAGCCGGAAATGTCTCGCAAACTCATCCAAGTAACCCCAAGCCACGTGATGCAGGATGAGACCTGGTCAGTGTTTTTTTTTATTAGCTCTCATGCACATCTTTTTTTTTTTTTTTTTAGAAGATATCTGAACTATACTGGACCTGTTTACATAGACACCAGATCAGGCATAATATTATGACCACTGACAGGTGGCGTGAATGAGACTGATGATCTCCTCATCATGGCACCTGTTAGTGGGTGGGATTTATTAGGTAGAAAGTCAACATTTTGTCCTCAAAGTTGATGTGTTAGAAGCAGGAAAAATGGACAAGCGTAAGGATTTGAGCTTCGAGTATCATGAAAAGACGAATTGTGATGGCTAGACCACTGGATCAGAACAAACTGCAGCTCTTGTGGGGTGTTCCCGGTCTGCAGTGGTCAGTATCTGTCAAAAGTATCCCTGTAAGTCCTGTGAGTTGCGAGATGGAGGCACACTTTAGTGCCAGATACCACAGCACACCTTCAGGGATCTAGTGGAGTCCACTACGCCTCGACCGGTCAGGGCTGCTTTGGCAGCAAACGCAGGACCAACACAATATTAGGCAGGTGGTCATAAAGTTATGGCTGATCAGTGAATAAATATTTGAATTAAACAGGTTAATTTGGACACTTTGGTACCCGGCTTCCCAGTAATTAAGTACATTGAGTTTGTAAGGTGTACATTCTGTGATTTTAGGATCCCGGGAATAATCTGTGCTCCTGACGGATTAAAAAGGTGTTAAATAATTGTCTGTAATCAGTTTGTTCTCTAGGAGCAGTTTGTTTCCAGCAGTGTGAATGAACACAGAGGACAGGACGGGGTTAAACTCTTCAGTTTATTTGGAAGGTAGAGGGAGTGAATACTGCACGCTGACATCAGGACCATGCAGGAGTGCTTCTAGTGCTTACAGGAAGTCAGGGATTTTATTCTCTTCTCTCTCTCTCTCTCCCACACACACACACACACACACACACACACACACACACACTCCTCACACTCTCCCACACACACACACACACACACACACACTCCTCACACTCTCTCACACACACAAACACACACACACACACTCCTCACACTCTCTCACACACACACACACACACACACAAACACTCCTCACTCTCTCTCACACACACAAATACACACACACTCACACACACACACACACACACACACACACACACACACACTCCTCACACTCTCCCACACACACTCCTCACACTCTCTCACACACACAAACACACACACACACAAACTCCTCACACTCTCTCACACACACACACACACACACAAACACTCCTCACTCTCTCTCACACACACAAACACACACACACACTCACACACACACACAAACACACACTCACACACACACACAAACACACACACACACACACACACACACACAAACACTCCTCACTCTCTCTCACACACACAAACACACACACACACTCTCACACACACACACCTGTCCTAGGACATAAACGGCTCAGGAGATCAGAGTTATATCAGAGTGTATAAAACCTGACGCGTAACTCATTAGCTTACAAAGCAGGTGCAAATTTTTTTTTGTCCTTTTTTTGTCCAGGAATAAAACATTCTGGTCAATTCTAATAAAATAAACGGATTCCAAGTGCGGGTCATTTGGTACGACTCCTGTACAATTCACTAAATTCAGAATTTGAGCGAGATCAATTTATTAGATAGAATTCTTTTAAATGATCAGGATATCAGCCTGATACTGATAGACTGCTATAAATCAACTCAGTACCTTTTAGTGACCAGAAACAAAACCAAGGTACCAAACAGGAGCTTAGATCCATCTTTCTCGCAATCTCTCTCTCACACACACACACACACACACACACACACACTCTCTCTCTCTCTCTCTCACACACACACACACACACACACACACACACACACACACACACACACACACTCTCTCACTAACACACACACCCTAATAAAGCGAATAAACGTTAAATTAGAGAGCTGGAGCTGAAATAAAGCGTCCACCTCGTCCCTTTTACACCAGATCAGCTATAAAAATACGCTATGCTACGTCACCATAAGGTCACTGATGAACAGTGTGCTAATCACCTGAGCTTCGCGCATTAATTAGCCGATCGCGATTCTGAGGTGGAAGGGAAGCTGTGGATATTTTATTTCTGACTCGAGTCTCTTTTGAGTAACAGGATCGGACAGTGAGTGGCGGCTGAAGTTCCATGTTTTTCTTCTACCATCGTTCACATTTACGGTGTGTTTAGCTGCTATTTCTGTCGTAACCTTAGCGTAAACTGTTAGAGTAGCTCTAAACTGTTGAAGCATCTTAGCTATGCGTAGACGATCACAATTCCTGCACCTGTACTGCACACTTCAGGAGTTTTCCGGCACCGGCACTCTTGTGAAGGTGTTTAAACGAGCTGATGAGGCGAATTGGGTGTGTGTTGGATATCTCAGCCGCTTCAGGACGCACACCGATCTCACACACACACACACACACACAGCGTTTGGAATGTCGTAGGGAACTGCACAGTTGGATTTGTGCGTCTTTTTGCTCGTGTTATCCTCGTGTGTTAGAGCGTGAAGTCTCGCTGAAGTGTACAGCAGAAGCAGGACCGAGAAGACGGTGGACATCACGGATGAGAGCGGTCAGGAAGAGGTTCCTAGGCTAGAAACATTACTATCAGTGTCTAGAGAGCGAGAATTCGGGCTGTACGTCTAGATCAGTGTTTCCCCCATCCTGCTCCTCATGGTCACCGATAATAATGTGCTGAAGTTTTGGGCGGGGTTTAGCTGGAAATGAACTGAAAATAGGGTTTCAGTACTGACGTAATGTACTAATAAGGGGTTTCAGTACTAACAAAGTATTGAAAAGGCTTTTAGCACTGACGTAATATATTGAAAAGGCTTTCAATACTGAAAATGTACTGAAAAGTGTTTCAGTACTGACAATGTCTTGAAAGGGTTTTCAGTACTGACAATGTATTAAATGCTTTCATTACTGACATAATGTACTGAAATGGCTTTGAGTACTGACAATAATATACGTTACAGTAATAAAAATGTACTGAAAGTGATTTCAGTACTGAGAATGTATTGACCCCAACGTCTTGGTATATGAACACGCAGCAAATAAAGTCTTCTTCTTCTGCAGTACTGATGTAATGTACTGAAAGGGGTTTCAGTACTGATGTAATGCTGTGGGAGGAGCCTGGTTAATGACGATGTATTGTGCACGTGCATGGCCACACCTCCGATTCTAATATAAAATGCACTGCTTTTTTTAAGCCTTGCACTGGAGCTACGAGGTTAACGTAGCTAATAATAATAACGTGATGTCTAAAATCATCACACAGTTCGGTGGATATCGTTTACGGAGAATGGGAAATGGTTGAAGTTTCACTCTGGTGACTGAAGGAGCAGGATTTGGGTGAGACACGGTTCGCTTAGAGAGCATGCTGACTTCAGCAGCGACAGAAACAAACATTAGTTTCGAGCGCAGGCAGCCGACGTTACTGTAACTACAGGGTGCAAGAATCCAGTGCAAATCTGGTGATGGGCGTTTCTCAGACCCCGTTCCTGTAAAGCGCGGAGGTGACTTCCTGTACTGGAGTTACTCAGGAAACGCATTAATCTGAGATTTTCAGCAGGAAGGCGGATCTGGAAAACACCGAAGCGATGCTTTTTGTACGCGACACGTTTGAGACTAAGCGTGCACTAGTTCCTTATGCGGACACTAACAGTGACTACAGTGCGAGTAAAGGAGTGCTGGACAGGTGTCCCATGGCCATTAGGTCCCTTTCGGTGGACTCCATTTCAGTGCTGCGGGGTCGATCATCTTTCCGCTGCCCCGCTTCAGCTCTTTGGACCTCCATTCGTCGATCAGGTCCTAGAGATTAGCGTAATGGTGTTAGAGTTAACGTATTAGCATATAGGAAATAATAAAGCTGGGTTTGATTACCTGTCTCTTTAAGACCAGGTGCTTTCCTTTCCAGTACTTGAGCATCTGAAGCGACTGCAGCGTGCTGACGATGTCGACGGGATTCACCGCTGTTTCCTGGCTGATCTCTGCTCAGAAAGGGGAAGGGGAGGGAAAAAAAAAGAAAAAAGAGACTGAACAGTGCTGGCTTGATGATTAAAAGCAAAACTGATCTGCTGGTCATCCCAGGTGACTCATCCCCAGCCCAGGATCTCACAATATCCCTGAACAACTCCCTGATCTCCCCTTCGACCACTGCTCACAACCTCGGGGAGTAACCACGGATAATCAACTGTCCTTTTCCTCCCATGTTACTAATGTCACACGGTCAGAGCCAGGTTCTTCTGTACAACAGTTCTATCCACACAGGCTGCTCAGGTGCTTGTTCAGTCTCTGGTCATTTTTCGAGACTGGACTACTGCAGCTCTCTGCTGGGAGGTCTACCTCTGAACACAATTCATCATCTGCAAATGATCCAAAATCATGCAGCTCAACCTGCCCAAGACCACCTAATAACTAATAATCATACAGCACAGTCGCCTTCACATGTTCAACCACGTCACCGATAACTACAGTACTGAGAGGGGTTTTGAAGTTTTGGGTGGGGTTTATCTGGTAATGAATTGAAAAGGTTTTCAGTAATGTACTAAAAGGGGTTTCAGTACTGAAAAATATACTGAAAGCTGCTAATGACACCGTATTGAAAGGGGTTTTAGTACGGATGTACTGAAAGCAGATTCACTACTGACAATGTATTGAAAGGAGATTCAGTAATGAGAACGTACTGAAAAGATATTCAGTAATGAGAATGTACTGAAAGGGTTTTCAGTGCTGATATAATGTATTGAAAGGAGATTCAGTAATGAGAATGTACTGAAAGAGGCTTCAGTACTGACAATGTATTGAAAAGGCTTTCAGTACTGAGAATGTACTGAAAGGGGTTTCATCACTGATGTCATGTACTGAAAAAGGCTTTTAGTGCTCACATAATGTACTGAAAAGGCTTTCAGTACTGACATAATGCACACGCTGATTTCTGTTAGATATTCAGAATGTGCTTTAAAACAGACAGATGGAAACCATGCTCATAAAAACAACAGCACAGTGTGTGTGTGTGTGTGTGTGTGTGTGTGTGTGCGCGTTACCTTTAATGGAGACCTCTTTGCCCTGGAAGTTATGCAGGTAGCGCAACAGCACTTCTTTCCAGTAGCTCCTGTAGCTAATGAGACCCAGATCAGATAGAGGACGCTCAGGAGAACCCACTTTCTCCTCCACCTTAGACAACAGGTAACCTAAATACACACACACACACACACACACACACACAGGATGTCACTCTACCCAGACACTGATCTCCGTTACAGAACACATTCTGCTCCACACAAAAAAAATCCACCATCCTGATCAGCAGGTACATTTATATTGCCAAAAGTTTTGGGACACCTCCCAAATCATTGAATTCAGGGGTTGGACTCGGCCCCTTAGTTCCAGTGAAAGGAATTCTTAATGCTTCAGCTTCATACCAAGACAATTTGGACAATTTCATGCTTTGTGGGAACAGTTTGGGGATGACCCCTTCCTGTTCCAACATGACTGCACACCAGTGACCAAAGCAAGGTCCATAAAGACATGGATGAGTGAGTTTGGTGTGGAGGAACGTGACTGACCTGAACCCCATAGAACACCTTTGGGATGAATCCCCGTGTCCCTGTGAAGGAGCCGTTACTATGGAAACGACGGCGTATCAGAGCGTGTTAATACGAAGCTGCAATTATCTCCTGCAAAAGAAAACGGAGCGGATCCTGAACCTGTGTGTACTCACTGAAGTCGATGAGCATCTTGCCGTAGCCCTGCCTCATGTACTGGGGCATGGTCAGGATGCAGGACACGTTATAGTTCAGGAAGGAGTTCTTCTCCTGCGGACAGTAGAAACAGGACGTACAGACTGTGGGGGACTATCCTTCTGAAATTTCATTACATTTATCTCCTCAAAGGCTTCTTCTCTGGTTACCTTGGAGAAATAGCCCACCAGGTGACACCCCGTGTTGTCCGCCTCGGTCATCACGTAAAAGAGAAAGGGTTCCACGTCGTAATACAGGGTTTTATGGTCCAGGAAGAGCTTGGCCAGGAGACACAGGTTCTGGCAGTAAATCTGTTAATATACACGTTATTATAAACTCTCTCTCTCCTCTCATGACAAACATTATTAAATCTCTACACTGGGAGACGAACACAGATAAACACAACCGCTGGTGAGAAAAAAGCAAAACATCCATTAAAAAAAAAACATTAATCCATGGTGGGATTTTTTTATATTTTGAATTAAGAACAACAAAAAAAAATGTGGAGAGTCACAAAAGCCCACAAAAATCTCCAAACAAAGCAGAGAGCAAGGATTCTTCCAGAATATTTTAAACTTTAATATTTTTTTCATTTCATTATCTGTACCGCTTATTCGATCTATCCTCGGGTCACGGGGAGCCTGTGCCTGTGCCTCTCGTCATTGGGTGCCAACCCATCACAGGGCGCACACACACACTCATTCACTCACACAATCACACACTACGGGCAATTTAGAGACTCCAATCAGCCTAGAAGCATGTCTTTGGACTGTGGGAGGAAACCGGAGCACCCAGAGGAAACCCACCAACCACGGGGAGAACACGCAAACTCCACACACACACAGGGAGCGGAGCAACTTTAATATTATTTATTAACATTATTGACAACCTTAAAGAAAGCCTTCACACACACACACACACACACACACACACACACACACACTCACATACGCACTCTCTCTCTCATCTCACACACACACACACACACTCAGTCTCTCTCATCTCACACACACACACACTCAGTCTCTCTCATCTCACACACACACACACTCAGTCTCTCTCATCTCACACACACACACACACTCACATACGCACTCTCTCTCTCATCTCACACACACACACACACACACACTCAGTCTCTCTCATCTCACACACACACACACTCAGTCTCTCTCATCTCACACACACACACACTCAGTCTCTCTCATCTCACACACACACACACTCAGTCTCTCTCATCTCACACACACACACACTCAGTCTCTCTCATCTCACACACACACTCACTCACTCTCATCTCACACACACACACTCACTCACTCTCATCTCACACACACACACACACTCACTCACTCTCATCTCACACACACACACACACTCACATACGCACTCTCTCTCTCATCTCCCACACACACACACTCAGTCAGTCTCTCTCATCTCACACACACACACACTCAGTCTCTCTCATCTCACACACACACTCACTCACTCTCTCTCATCTCACACACACACACACTCAGTCTCTCTCATCTCACACACACACTCACTCACTCTCTCTCATCTCACACACACACTCACTCACTCTCTCTCATCTCACACACACACTCACTCACTCTCTCTCATCTCACACACACACTCACTCTCTCTCATCTCACACACACACTCAGTCTCTCTCATCACACACACACACACACTCTCTCTCATCACACACACACACACACACTCTCTCTCATCACACACACACACTCACTCTCTCTCATCTCACACACACACTCACTCTCTCTCATCTCACACACACACTCAGTCTCTCTCATCTCACACACACACTCAGTCTCTCTCATCTCACACACACACTCAGTCTCTCTCATCTCACACACACACTCAGTCTCTCTCATCTCACACACACACTCAGTCTCTCTCATCTCACACACACACTCAGTCTCTCTCATCTCACACACACACTCAGTCTCTCTCATCTCACACACACACTCAGTCTCTCTCATCTCACACACACTCACTCTCTCTCATCTCACACACACACTCACTCTCTCTCATCTCACACACACACTCACTCTCTCTCATCTCACACACACACTCACTCTCTCTCATCTCACACACACACTCACTCTCTCTCATCTCACACACACTCACTCACTCTCTCTCATCTCACACACACACTCACTCTCTCTCATCTCACACACACACTCACTCTCTCTCATCTCACACACACTCACTCACTCTCTCTCATCTCACACACACACTCACTCTCTCTCATCTCACACACACACTCACTCTCTCTCATCTCACACACACACTCACTCTCTCTCATCTCACACACACACTCACTCTCTCTCATCTCACACACACACTCACTCTCTCTCATCTCACACACACTCACTCACTCTCATCTCACACACACACTCACTCACTCTCATCTCACACACACACTCACTCACTCTCATCTCACACACACACTCACTCTCTCTTATCTCACACACACACTCACTCTCTCTCATCTCACACACACACACACACTCTCTCTCATCTCACACACACACTCACTCTCTCTCATCTCACACACACACTCACTCTCTCTCATCTCACACACACACTCACTCTCTCTCATCTCACACACACACTCACTCTCTCTCATCTCACACACACTCACTCACTCTCATCTCACACACACACTCACTCACTCTCATCTCACACACACACTCACTCACTCTCATCTCACACACACACTCACTCACTCTCATCTCACACACACACTCACTCACTCTCATCTCACACACACACTCACTCATCTCACACACACACTCACTCACTCATCTCACACACACACTCACTCATCTCACACACACACTCACTCATCTCACACACACACTCACTCACTCATCTCACACACACACTCACTCACTCATCTCACACACACACTCACTCACTCTCATCTCACACACACACACTCACTCATCTCACACACACACTCACTCACTCATCTCACACACACACTCACTCACTCATCTCACACACACACTCACTCTCTCATCTCACACACACACTCACTCTCTCATCTCACACACACACTCACTCTCTCACCCACACACTCACTCACTCACTCACTCACACACACACTCACTCTCTCTCATCTCACACACACACTCACTCTCTCTCATCTCACACACACACTCACTCACTCATCTCACACACACACTCACTCACTCATCTCACACACACTCACTCTCTCTCATCTCACACACACACTCACTCACTCATCTCACACACACACTCACTCTCTCATCTCACACACACACTCACTCTCTCATCTCACACACACACTCACTCTCTCATCTCACACACACACTCACTCTCTCTCATCTCACACACACACTCACTCACTCATCTCACACACACTCACTCTCTCTCATCTCACACACACACTCACTCACTCTCATCTCACACACACACTCACTCACTCATCTCACACACACACTCACTCTCTCTCATCTCACACACACACTCACTCACTCTCATCTCACACACACACTCACTCACTCATCTCACACACACACTCACTCTCTCTCATCTCACACACACACTCACTCACTCATCTCACACACACACTCACTCACTCTCATCTCACACACACACTCACTCTCATCTCACACACACACTCACTCACTCATCTCACACACACACTCACTCACTCATCTCACACACACACTCACTCACTCTCATCTCACACACTCACTCACTCTCATCTCACACACACACTCACTCACTCATCTCACACACACACTCACTCACTCATCTCACACACACACTCACTCACTCATCTCACACACTCACTCACTCTCATCTCACACACACACTCACTCTCTCTCATCTCACACACACACTCACTCTCTCTCATCTCACACACACACTCACTCTCTCTCATCTCACACACACACTCACTCACTCATCTCACACACACACTCACTCACTCTCATCTCACACACACACTCACTCTCATCTCACACACTCACTCACTCTCATCTCACACACACACTCACTCTCATCTCACACACTCACTCACTCTCATCTCACACACACACTCACTCACTCATCTCACACACACACTCACTCTCTCATCTCACACACACACTCACTCTCTCATCTCACACTCTCTCATCTCACACACACACACACACACACACTCTGACACAGTGTGTTTTGTAAAGATGTGATGTAGAGGATGTTTAGTTAATAACAGAGTGAATCATGTTGCTGTGTATGGAGACTGTATGGATGGCGTGTGGAACAATAAACAGTGAAATGATTTTAATACCTTGTTTTTCTTGCCGTCCACTTCAAAAACTGAGATGGCTCCTTTCCTGTAGATCTCATCTCCGGGGGGATGCTTCCACACACACTTCGCCTGCCGGATGTTTATAATATTTATCATCTCAATAATCTCCGGTGTTAATAACAATTTATAATCCCACTCTCAGTGTTTGTAATGAATTATAATCCCACTCTGAGTTTATAACAATTTATAATCCCACTCTCAGAGTTTATAATGATTTGTAATCCCACTCTGCAATGTGTTTGTAATGAATTATAATCCCACTCTCAGTGTTTATAATGAATTATAATCCCACTCTCAGTGTTTATAATGAATTATAATCCCACTCTCTGTGTTTATAACGAATTATAATCCCACTCTCAGTGTTTATAACGAATTATAATCCCACTCTCAGTGTTTATAACGATTTATAATCCCACTCTCTGTGTTTATAACGATTTATAATCCCACTCTCTGTGTTTATAACGATTTATAATCCCACTCTCTGTGTTTATAACGATTTATAATCCCACTCTCTGTGTTTATAACGATTTATAATCCCACTCTCTGTGTTTATAACGATTTATAATCCCACTCTCTGTGTTTATAACGATTTATAATCCCACTCTCTGTGTTTATAACGATTTATAATCCCACTCTCTGTGTTTATAACGATTTATAATCCCACTCTCTGTGTTTATAACGATTTATAATCCCACTCTCTGTGTTTATAACGATTTATAATCCCACTCTCTGTGTTTATAACGATTTATAATCCCACTCTCTGTGTTTATAACGATTTATAATCCCACTCTCTGTGTTTATAACGATTTATAATCCCACTCTCTGTGTTTATAACGATTTATAATCCCACTCTCTGTGTTTATAACGATTTATAATCCCACTCTCTGTGTTTATAACGATTTATAATCCCACTCTCTGTGTTTATAACGATTTATAATCCCACTCTCTGTGTTTATAACGATTTATAATCCCACTCTCTGTGTTTATAACGATTTATAATCCCACTCTCTGTGTTTATAACGATTTATAATCCCACTCTCTGTGTTTATAACGATTTATAATCCCACTCTCTGTGTTTATAACGATTTATAATCCCACTCTCTGTGTTTATAACGATTTATAATCCCACTCTCTGTGTTTATAACGATTTATAATCCCACTCTCTGTGTTTATAACGATTTATAATCCCACTCTCTGTGTTTATAACGATTTATAATCCCACTCTCTGTGTTTATAACGATTTATAATCCCACTCTGTGTTTATAACGATTTATAATCCCACTCTCTGTGTTTATAACGATTTATAATCCCACTCTCTGTGTTTGATTTATAATCCCACTCTCTGTGTTTGATTTATAATCCCACTCTCTGTGTTTGATTTATAATCCTACTCTGCAGTGTTTATAACGATTTATAATCCCACTCTCTGCGTTCATAATGATATATAATCCCACTCTCTGTGGTCCTGTAGTGTCTGTGTGACATCACACTGGTCAGATTAAAGGAGTAAAGCTCAGAGATGGTACCATGTGTCGTCTGAGGATGGTCTGACTCTTCATGTATTTGAGGCAGAACTCGCACATGTAGAGGCGGCCGAGGCGGGCGTACTCCTCTGGGTACGGCGAGTGGTACCAGGTGTCCAGCTCGTAACAGCCGAACACGATGGTTTTGATCATGTTACTGCCCTCCGTCACCTGACCCTGGAGACGCAGTTTCTCCTGCAGAGGGACAGACGACAAGCAGACTCACAGACTTAAACCTCACAATACAGAGAGAGAGAGAGAGAGAAAAAGAAAAGGACAAACAAGGAGGAGAAAGGAGAAAAAAGAAACAGAGCAAGAAAAAAAAAGAAATAAGGAAAAGAGAAGAGAAAAAAATAGATCCTTAAAAAATAAGAATGAAAATTAAGAGAGAAAAAAGGAGAGTGAAAGAAAGAAAGAAAGAAAGAAAGAAAGAAAGAAAGAAAGAAAGAAAGAAAGATTAAAATGAAGAGCAAAAAAGAGAAGAAGGAAAAAAGAACAGCAGAAGAGAAAGAGGGAAGTTTTGCTAGAGGAGGAGAAGGAGGAGAAGGAGGGACTCCAGTAGGTCATGCCGTAACGCCGGGCTGCTCTGAGCCTCACAGGACAGAGAGGGAGAGAGGAGGACAAAAAGAAACGAGGGATAAAAGATGGGTTTTCTCTCTTACAAGATCCTCCGAGGCACGTGCCTGCGCTTTTCTGAACAGCTCCAGGTCATAATCACTCGTAATGTTCTCCAGCAGAGGCTCATGGTTACAGCTGGGGCTCTGGGTGTCCTCCAGCAGGAGAGGGGGGGGAGAGAGAGAGAGAGAGAGAGAGAGAGAGAGAGAGAGAGAGAGAGAGATTTATTCTTTTGTTCTCAATGTACACAAATCATAACTTAATTTAATAAAACAATTAGTTTATTTCTGTAGAGAGAGACAGAGAGAGAAAGACCGAGCAACAGAGACAGAGAAAGAAAGAAAGAAAGAAAGAAAGAAAGAAAGAAAGAAAGAAAGAAAGAAAGAAAGAAAGAAAGAAAGAAAGAAAGAAAGAAAGAAAGAAAGAAACTAGAAAAAATATATAATTAGTATAGAGAGAGAGAGAGAGAGAGAGAGAGCGCGAGAGAAATACAGACAGCCAGAGAGAGAGAGAGAAAAGACAGAGATAGAAAGAGACAGACAGACAGACAGACAGACAGACAGACAGACATGAGCTCACAGCATCTTTGTCTTTCTGCTCCTTGACTGCAGTGGAGTTTCTTTTCCTCCTCATCTCCGTCACTTTCTCCTTGTACCTCATCTGACAGAAATAAAAGTCCATCAGTAAAACCTGGCTTCAGCTCGGACGCCAAACTGGTGGCTCTACGCATCTACTGCTAGTTAGCGACATTAGCATCAGTGCAAAACTAGCTAAGATCACATACTGATCAACCTTTGTGTTTCACCTTTACCTTTAATGTGAACATATTGTGTTGTCTATGTGTTTGTTGCCATGGTTACCTGATGGCGGGTGGAGTGGCGGTTCTCGTCCTGGCTCTGAGACAGCGTCCTCTCCTCCGCGGGTTTATCGCGAGAACTGGCCTTCACCTGCGAGGGAGCAGCACAACTGATTACTTCACCACTTCCCTTCCTCCACAAGCACACTGAACACCACGGCGCTGAGCGAAAGTATTGGCACCTTGCACTCGTCGGCTGACAGGTTGTGGTAGAGCGGACAGCCAGAGATGGAAAAGTGTCTCTCGTGTTTTCCAGTCAAATGGCCTGGGGGAGGGGGTTAGAAAAGCTGATGAATCAGAGTTATAACCATTAGATAAAAATGCAGTGAGGTACTGATGATAATTGGATTAAAAAGGTTTTCATTAAATAAGTAACTCAATATATTTAATTTAGTATCTTTTTGTTAGAAAGAGAAAGGAGGTGATTGTGTGATCATGTGATGGAGGTGATCATGAGACTGTGTTGTGGAGGTGATCATGTGATCGAGGTGATTGTGTGACCGTGTAGTGGAGGTGATCATGGGACCGTGTTGTGGAGGTGATCATGTGAGGGAGGTGATTGATCGCGTGATCATGTGAGGGAGGTGATTGATCGCGTGATCATGTGATGGAGGTGATTGATCGCGTGATCATGTGATGGAGGTGATTGATCGCGTGATCATGTGATGGAGGTGATTGATCGCGTGATCATGTGATGGAGGTGATTGATCGCGTGATCATGTGATGGAGGTGATTGATCGCGTGATCATGTGATGGAGGTGATTGATCGCGTGATCATGTGATGGAGGTGATTGATCGCGTGATCATGTGATGGAGGTGATTGATCGCGTGATCATGTGATGGAGGTGATTGATCGCGTGATCATGTGATGGAGGTGATCGCGTGATCATGTGATGGAGGTGATCGCGTGATCATGTGATGGAGGTGATCGCGTGATCATGTGATGGAGGTGATCGCGTGATCATGTGATGGAGGTGATCGCGTGATCATGTGATGGAGGTGATTGATCGCGTGATCATGTGATGGAGGTGATTGATCGCGTGATCATGTGATGGAGGTGATTGATCGTGTGATCATGTGATGGAGGTGAGTGATCGTGTGATCATGTGATGGAGGTGATCGTGTGATCATGTGATGGAGGTGATCGTGTGATCATGTGATGGAGGTGATCGTGTGATCATGTGATGGAGGTGATCGTGTGATCATGTGATGGAGGTGATCGTGTGATCATGTGATGGAGGTGATCGTGTGATCATGTGATGGAGGTGATCGTGTGATCATGTGATGGAGGTGATCGTGTGACTGTGTTGTGGAGGTGATCGTGTGATCATGCTGTGAAGGTGATCGTGGGACCCTGTTGTGGAGGTGATCATGGAACTATGTTGTGTACCGAGTGAATTACAGCCCGGTGTGGGACACTTCATGTTGAAGTTGTAGCTCTCGTGGAAGCGGCGGCGTTTGGGCCGATGGGTGTGTCCTGACTCTTTGATGCTCAGTTCTTTGGCCAGTCTCTCGTCCTGAGAGGCGTTGGGACTGGAGATGTCGGCGTCAGACTCTGAGGAGCGCAGCAGGCCTGTGGGAGTGCGGGGAGGAGAATCGTCCTGCTTCACTTCCGATGCTGACGAGAGACAGAGAGAGAGACAGAGAGAGACAGACAGACAGACAGACAGACAGAGAGAGAGAGAGAGAGAGAGAGAGGGATTTGCTTTTATCGGTTTTAAACATATTTCTTATTGTAATCAGTAAACAAATCATAAAAAAAGGGCAAAAAATAACGTTAGTGTTAATGTCAAGAATAAAAAAAAAGTACAAATGAAGACTAATGGATGGAGAGATGAATAGATGGATAGATAAATGGATGGATGGACAAATAGATGGATGGATAAATAAATAGATGGATGGCAAATAGATGGATGGATGGATAGTTGTATAGATGGATGAATGAATGGATAAATGGATGGATGGATGGGTGGCTGGATGGATGGATGGATAGTTGTATAGTTGGATGGATAGATGGATGGATAAATGGATGGATGGATGGATAAGAGTGTAGGATCTCGGCTCTGAGTTTCTCCTCTTACCCCGGTCACCGTGTGGTTCGCTCTGTGGCTGGTTCTGGCGCAAAGGGTATTTTTTGGGTGCAATGGGCTCCTCCTGCCTCTGGCTACGGGTCACACGCCGCGCCGAAAAATCCACCACCTCCACTGGAGCTGGAGAGGAAGAAAATAAATGTAGACAGAAAGGAAATGGGGAGAGAAAGTGCAAGCTGCTAACTCGACAGAAAAACTTCAAACTAGATCACATCATCACCACTTATAATATCTCCAACACCTCATTTATTCACCATGTAAACAATCAGAGAGAGAGAGAGAGAGAGAGAGAGAGAGAGAGAGAGAGAGAGAGAGAGAGAGTTTGGCCTCTCCTCTAAATAAACAGTTAGAAAAGTGCAGGTTGTGCTGGAACTCTGATTAAAAAGAGAAACAGGTCTGTGATTAAATGATGTTGTTATTTGGGATTATTTATATCCAGATCTGGACAGTTGTGTTTTTTCCTTTCATTAAGCACAGATACAGAAATAAACAGAACATGTGGCTTTCTGCTCAGGTATAACATCAGCTTTCAAATAAATCCAGTCTCATTGTAGATTTAAAACTTTTACTGATTTCATCATCAACAAATCACTTCCTTACATTTAACATCAGCAAAAAACATCACGTCCTTCAGCATCAATGAAGTTTCTTTCCTGCTTTCATTCTTCCTTCTGTCTTCCTTCCTTCTCCCGATCCTTCCTCATCTTTCTTCCCAGTTTACTTTCATCCTTTCTTGCTTCCTCCATTCCCAGTTTCCTTCCCTCCTTCATTCCTATTTTATGTCTAATCTTGCTTTACACCTTCCTACCTTGTTTTCCCTCCTTGTTCCTAGGTTCCACTTCCTCCTTCCTAGCATCCATCCATCCATCACACTGAGTGGTGTGACTCTAGCAGTTACTGGAATAAACTGGTACAGTTGTACAGATCTGATTATGGTATCTAGTAGGTGTTGGCTGGACGGTGTGGGCGGAGCCTCTGAGGTCACCTGCACCCTGTGTAAAGCAGGTGAAGTACCTTGAGAGCTCCGGCTGAGTCGGAGTGAGGAGCGAGTGAGCCGAGTGGTCTTCACCGCGTGAGTGTCGCTCTCCGAGCTGTCCGTGTGTTCGGCCGAGAAATCCGAATCCTCCGTGCCGTCAGAGCTGCTGCAGGCGACCCTCTGAAGAGAACACACACACACACACACACACACAAGGAATGACTAAACAATCGCTTACAACTTGAAAATGAGTTCATGATCATCTCCAGCTCAGGGTTACGCCTTAAACATCCCCAAAACATCCTGCATCCCTAGAAGCTTTACATAATGTTCGATGTGCAAAAGTATGTACACCCGTATTAGTTCTCAATGCAAAAATGAAAAACAAATGTCATTGATTCACAAAATAAAATGCGCCTGGACATTAAAGAAGAGGTGCAAACTATTCGGATATTTAATTATTCCAAAAGAAAAATAAACACCATGTGATGTCTATTAATTATTTACTTAATGTGTAAACATACACTAGTCGTACTTTATCACCCACTAATGAAGTTTGCACCTTATTTCTTCTCCTCGCTTCCCCACGCGTCTTTTTAAACATTAAACAACATGTGCACAACTATACGCTCCTTATTAAATCAAAAAATATTTTATTAGGTAGATGAATTTGTTCTTGAAGATCCAGCTGTTCGGTACATCCCCAGTCCAGCTGTGTTTTCATTCAGCCTCGCTACACTGACTCTGAACGCAGCTTCCTGGCCTGCACTACTCACCTTTCGTCGAGGCATAACGCTGCACAAAGCTTATGTTTCCTGCAAAATATTACTCTTAAAACTCGTGTGCTGCACCTCCGACATTGAACACCGTCACACCCTGAATATCGGTCATTTATTTGACTCAGAAACGTTATCTGCGTTGCTATGTGTACGCTTTGCTACACGATTTCCGGTTTGAAATTACAACATAAAAGCCGCGCGCTCTCGCCCCCGCGAGGAACTTCCGACACTTTTCAATGAGTCAGTTCAACTGATTCAGCTCACGAACAAGAGTCGATTCGCTCGGGCTCTTTGCCAAAATTGGTCTTTGTCTGTCTGTAGTTTGAACTGTTCTACGCAAGCGTACTCTACTCACCGATTAACACGCTTTGCTTTGTGATTGTTAAATAATTCCAAGCAGAATAGCGTTTTACGGCTCTTCAGACGTGCGAGTCGGCTCCTAATGTTCATCTAATAAAAGAGCCAGCTTAAGAGTCGGCTCCCTCGCGAACTATATTTTTTCCAGACTTTTCTCGTGTCTCTAGTCCATTCAGAATTTCCCCTGACAGCTTAACTTTGTGCAGCGTATTTTCATATACGGTCTATGCTTTTACATCGTATTACATCGCTAATCGAGCTAAACTGGCACGCCACATGCAACAGCATCGCCAGAATGTCCGGATGAGGAGCCGGCATTTGATTCGTCCACACGACCTTCACATCGTTCTCAAGGGTATGCGCAATATAACAACACTTACATATGTCTATATATATCTAAAAAAAATATTTGTAAAAATATATACAAGATAATTCGCACGAATTCAAGTCAATTAAAACATTTATTAATAAATTATTCCGTAATCCCCTCGGCAGTGACGTACGCGTCTCCACGGAGACTGCGCAGACGCGGTTACGTCGCAATATAAAAGCGCAGGCCGCCGGTTAGCGTGTTCTCTTTCAATCGGACCAGAGACAAGATGGTGAGTTTAGTGTTTTATCCGCGGCTCATTCAATCTTTACTAAATCCTTACCATCCTTGTGTTTTTAAAGTTTGTTATCATGTAAAACGATTGTTTTAGCTTTATATTAACATTCTAACATTTTATTATCTAGTTCGATATAATATTATTATTGTATTTTAGCTGCGTTCCGGAGTAAAATGGCGGCGGCTCTCTTAAGCGTGTTGTAGAACATTTTTTATTAATTTAATAATTTCTTTACACGAATTTGTTTTAAATATGACCCTTTTTAGCTATGTTATGTTACGCGTCACCATTCATAGTTTACAATACAATAGAAGAGTTAACTTTTTTATATAAAATTTGTATTGTGGTAGGCCGCGTCCCAAATCCCTCCTGACTCGGCGTGTTTGTGCACTTCAGGTGGTTTCATTGCATTTTACTAAGTGCACTATCTGGTGTACTATATTATTTATAAGTAGTGGTTTGGGATTTGGCCTTAAAAGGCCTATATTAAGGCCAATTTTTTTTTTTTTTTTTAATAAACTACTATAGCTGAAATACAGTAATAGTTTAATTCTTAAGGAATTACTTAACCAAGTAGTGATTTTAAAATGATTCCTAAGAGTAAATAACACACTTTAAAGTGTTTAAGCGGAGTTAATGGTTTAGCATGCTAGTTTTAGCTAGATGTGAGTGCGGCCATGTGCACCATTTTAGCTTGAGTTGTGTAGATACACATTTTGCTTATAACCAAGTGTGCAGTTTTTTGTGATGTATAAACCTGTGGTTTAGTGCTATTTGGTGTTTTGTTGGATGAACTTATAAATTGGTCTGAAAGCATCAGTTACTTGCCCTAATACACTGAAATAATACTTTAATGTTATGATTTTGCTTTTTGTTTGTTGTCCTAGGAAGGTTTTTAATCAGCTCTCCCCTTTTCTTTCCCCTTTTCAGTCTCACCGTAAGTTTTCAGCTCCCCGCCACGGGTCTCTGGGCTTCCTTCCTCGCAAGAGGTGTCGCAGACACCGTGGTAAGGTGAAGAGCTTCCCCAAGGATGATGCCAGCAAACCCGTCCACCTCACCGCCTTCCTGGGCTACAAAGCCGGCATGACCCACATTGTCCGTGAGGTCGACAGACCCGGCTCTAGTGAGTGTGCCTTCTACCTCACCCTGGTGGTTTTTTCTTTTTAAAACGCTGATTAGTCAAACGGCAGCAGTGATGAGACTCTCGACGGGCGGACATATTTGGGCCACGAGCCCTTGCTGAATGTCGAGTACTGAGTCCGGTTATTTGGTTACTGCGTAATTTTAACATTGAGAATGGCGTCCGGTTTTAAAGATTACGTTTCTCTAACCTTTTACAGAGGTGAACAAGAAGGAGGTCGTCGAGGCAGTCACCATTGTCGAGACTCCTCCCATGATCATCGTCGGAATTGTGGGATACGTCGAGACTCCCCGTGGTCTGCGTTCCTTCAAGACGGTCTTCGCCGAGCACATCAGTGACGAGTGCAGACGCCGCTTTTACAAAAACTGGTGAGTTCTGTAAGTTTATTCATTAATATACAAACACCATGGTTTGTCCGTGTGTCGGAGCTTTACAAGTCAGGCTAACGCGTCTGTGTCACAGCTCCGCTCAGGTGCCTTGTGCCCTGATGAGCTCCAGGCTCCTCTGGCCGGTGGAAAGAGCTCCTTAGAAGCCGAGCCATGAGCCAATATTGCCACTCGAGCCGTCGGTTCCCCCCATACAGATGGGCTACCGGCTCTGCCCAGCCTCCTTCCTCTGACCCTGCAGGGTTATGAAGGGACTGTGTGCCAATCTTGTGGTTCTCTGTTCTTGTGGTGCTCGTTCAGGTACAAATCCAAGAAGAAGGCCTTCACCAAGTACAGCAAGAAGTGGCAGGATGAAGAGGGCAAGAAACAGCTGGAGAAGGACTTTGCTTCCATGAAGAAGTACTGTAAGGTCATTCGTGTCCTCGCCCACACACAGGTGAGCACTTGATTTGATTTTTTAAAATTTCTTACCTCAAATGTGTGTTTAGCCATATAAATTCAGATTTAAAATTTATTCTTTAAGTGGAAGCTCATGCCATCCTGTCTATTAGATGCGCCTGCTGCCCCTGAGGCAGAAGAAGTCCCACCTGATGGAGGTCCAGCTGAATGGCGGAAGCATCTCTGAGAAGGTGGACTGGGCTCGGGAGAAGCTGGAGAAGGCCGTTCCCATCAACAACGTGTTCACCCAGGACGAGATGATTGACATCATCGGTGTCACCAAGGGTCATGGCTACAAGGGTGAGTTTCACCTTCATTTCTCCAGAGTGCAAATCCAACATGGTGTGCTTCCCCCCCCACCCCCCTGTGTGTAGTGATGAGAACATGGATCAAGCGTCAGGCATGGCGCCCGAAAGGCATGAGGAAAGTTTCCATGCTGCCTTCCTTCTGACCACACGTGATATCAGCGTTGATGTGATGCAAAGTTTAAGTGCTCCCTCTGAACCTTGATGCGTTTGTGTTTAGGTGTGACGAGCCGTTGGCACACAAAGAAGCTGCCCCGCAAGACCCATCGTGGTCTCCGCAAGGTGGCGTGTATCGGAGCCTGGCATCCTGCCCGTGTAGCCTTCAGTGTGGCCCGTGCTGGTCAGAAGGGCTACCATCACCGCACAGAGATCAACAAGAAGGTGTGAACATCGATACTTTCACTGCTCTGCAACTGTTCATCAATAACTAGCACATGCTCATGAGTTTTCTTTTGCCTTCAGATCTACAAGATCGGACAGGGCTACCATACCAAGGATGGCAAAGTGATCAAGAACAATGCCTCCACAGATTATGATCTGTCCAACAAGAGCATCAACCCACTGGTGAGTTGCAAGAATGATTTTATATAATAAAAACCAATTGGTTTGAAATCAAGCAAATTTGAGCTCTTTTTTTTTTTTTTTTTTTTTGAGGGTTTTAAGCTCTGTGGTTAGTTTGTAGTTGGTTTAATTTTGGCAGCAGTGATCTAACATGACCTTGCCAGAATGGATGTAATGTTCACTTTATTCCCATCCTCTTGTGTGCATGCGTGTTGCTTAATCCTGATATTTGACCTCTAGAACATGCTTGGAGTTGAGTAAATGATCTATAACGGAATGCAGGAATTTAAAGCTCATGCTAAACTCTACTACACCACTAGGGGGAGCTGATGTGTCATAAGGCAATAGGAATAGAGATTGTCTCCTGCCTGCAGGAATAAAATGTAATTTACAGAAATACATTTTGATTTCTTTCTCTCCGTGTCCAGGGTGGATTTGTCCACTACGGTGAGGTGACCAATGATTTCCTGATGCTGAAGGGCTGTGTTGTCGGGACCAAGAAGAGGGTACTGACCCTGCGCAAGTCCTTGCTGGTGCAGACGAGCCGTCGTGCTCTGGAGAAGATCGACCTCAAGTTCATCGACACTACGTCCAAGTTCGGTCACGGACGTTTCCAGACCGTGGACGAGAAGAAGGCCTTCATGGTGAGTTTGCCGCCAGGGTTTTGTGACATGGTGCACTGTTCGTAACCTGTTTCAGTACCACTGTCTGAAATCCGGGTTCCATTCCAGTGCTATAGGAACGTTCGGTCAGGCAGGGGAGTACGGCTACTCTGTGCATAACTCCCTGTTCACTAACTGACGACAGACCTGCAATGATTAGATGTACACATGCTCCAAGTTGTTTCTGGTGGTCAGGTGGCTAAAAAGCACATTTCTCATGTTCCTGACCTAACCAGTTATTGTCCTCCTTTCCTACAGGGTCCACTCAAGAAGGACCGCATCGCCAAGGAGGAGTCGGCCTGAGCGCCATGCTGACCTCCTGTGTGTGGATTCGTGAATGGTCATGCACCTCTGCACAGATGTTTAATAAAAAAAAAAATGGACAAAAACCTTTCTCTTCCATTATTTGGTTTTGTGCTTTAAGATTTGAGCAAAGCTGCTGTGACTTTTACCTACTGATCAGAAACTAGAACATGGGTTCTTGCACATCTCTGGACTGTGTGGAGTTTGTCCTGATTTAATAGATGACTCTTTCCTTTTAAATAAAGGATGTAGGCTTGATCGTTAGGGATAAAATAGTAACTTTATTTTAAACTCTCCATTTCTATAAAACTGCTTTGAGTGCTATAGAAATAAACTGAATTCAATAAAAGGTGTAGTGTTCCGTTGAACAGTAAATAGGCAGTGTTTTAAGTAGCTGATTAAATTTATTTACTGGAGTCCAAGCCTTTATGAACAGCAGTGTATGTATCTGGTTTAAGCCACAAGGGTTTAATTCTCACTCAAACGTGATGCAGATCTGAAATTTCTGCTGTTCTGAAAGCCTTCACCAGGTGGTGTGAGAGCCTTTTTCTTCTCCATGCTTAATGAAATTTCTTTGCAATTGGAATGAACTCATAATCTGGAAATGCAGCAGAGTAAAATCCTGGGTCTAGTCTTTTATCTTGTGGAAGTGCTTTATCCTGGTCAGGATCTCAGTGGAGTAGGAGTCCCTGGAATGCTGGGGTGTGAGTTGGGAATTTGTCCTGGGTGGGATGTGGGACATGTAACTCGATACAGACTGTAACCTTGGATGCTTTTATTCAAAGTGACCTGACAAATTGAAATGACTCCTACCATATACACTGTATTGCCAAGTGTTTTAGGATGTCTGCCTTTACATGCACAGGAATGTAATATGGAGTTAGCCAAGCTATAACGGCTTCAACTCTGCTGGGAAGGCTTTCCACAAGGTCTCCTCTCTAATTCATCCCAAAGGTGTTTTATCAGTTTGAGGTCAGGACTGTGCAGACCAGTCAAGTTCCTCCACGCCAAACTCGCTCAATCGACCTTGCTTTGGTCACTGGTGTGCAGTCATGTTGGAACAAGAAGGGGTCATCCCCAAACTGTTCCCACAAAGCATGAAAATGTCTTGGTATGAAGCTGAAGCATTAAGAGTTCCTTTCACTGGAACTAAGGGGCCGAGCCCAACCCCTGAACTCAATGATTTCATGAGGTGTCCCAAAACTTTTGGCGATATAGTGTAGTCGAGTGGTTGCAGGTTCTGGGTTATGTGTATGAGAGATTTGAACTCAATCCATGGAGCTCCATCTTTAATTGCTTTAAGTTAATGGTGCAGAGAAAATCATCACCTCAGGTGACCTAGAGAAGCTCTAAGGCAGGGGTCATCCTGTCTTCTCAAAACACCGGTGTGGCTGCAGGCATTCGTTCTGACCACGCAGGAGTCTCACCTGATTCCACTTGTTTAATCAGTTCACCTTGGACATCACTCGACTATCAGCTGAAACGGAAGTCTAGAGTCACACCGGCCTATTGCGGATAAGATTGAAGAACCAAAGTTCCCTGGCTGGTGCAAGTGAACAGTTCTGCTTCATCTTCATGGTTCCTCTCGTCCATCCCAAGCTTCTGACCTGGCCTCAGTCCCCTTCAGGTGTAATTTTTACCACCTGTCTTCACCATTTTTATGTGAGGTCTGTATACGCCATGCCTGACTGCCTTCTTAACAGATTTTAATGGGTTTAGCGTTGAGCTCAGGGCAATGCCGAGGCCATTACGAGTCTTTTTGCATGACAGCCTGTGGCTCGCCTCGAGCGCATCAGATCTGCTGATTCACGCCAAGATCTGACTGCGAGTCATCAGCGACGTCAGACGCTTCCCCTGTGTAACATTACCCCGATTCTGAGCCTGTTCTTTATCACAGAGAGTACTGTGTTCTAGTGCTAGTACTGCGGTGCTGCAAATCATTCCAGAATGTGAGGAGAACTCGATTGCTAACAATCACACAGGTGAACATCTCGCAGTGTGAGTTTAGCTCTAATCTGTAAGGAATAAATCACTCTGAGTCATGCTGCTGAAGGAAAATAAGAATGGAGTAATTTTACTATATTAGGGGGCCAAGCACCATGCTGTTCTTCTTCTTCTTCTAGCGTGTTAGTGCTCAACCATTTGGTAAAAAGCTGTTAAAAATTCTAGTACACTGGTTGAGGAGGGTCAAAGGAACGTTCTGACCAAATTTAGTCCAAATGCTGTCCACTCTCTAGCGCCACCATCGGGTCAAACCTGCTGCTAATGTGCAATAATGTTTATGGTCATTACTTTTGAATCGTGTGACCAAAATTTAACGCGATGACGACACACTATGACACCAATTTCCCACCATTCGGTTTTCCGCCATCTTGGGTTTTTTCTGTGTTCCAATCATCACCAAAATTGGGACAAGATTTAATGTGATTTGGGCCAATGAATCTGACAAACAGGAAATGAGGCTGTATCTTAGCAACAACATCAGGACCATGACCTGAAGCTATGCTACAGTTTTTTTTTGATGGCGTAAAAGTTATAATAACATGCAGAAATGCTTCCATGTCGTTGTTGTTCTTGCTGCTCTTCCTCCAAACTTTGTCTAATCTTCACCAGATTTGACTCACCTTTCTAAACATCAACAAAACCTCATCCCTCATCCCTCAGGTCATGGCAGTAGCAGCAGCAGCACATGCTGCCCATTTGTTCTTCCAGATCATCAGTGAAACTTCAGATCACTCTTCAAACTCTTTGCCTGCAACTGTGTCTATTGTAGCATGTATTACCGAATCTGGGTGCTTGGCCCCCGAAATCGCTCCTTGCAGCTTTAATTTCCTCAACCTGAAACCCCCCCAAAAAACATCTCTCTCCTGAAGACTTTCCTGTGGTGGAAAACCTGACTTTGTTCCAAGTGACTATAAACCATTAAAGAAAGGACATTATTTACATTTACATTATTTACTGTCCAGTGTCACCCAAATGAGGATGAGGTTCCCTTCTGAGCCTGGTTCCTCTCAAGGTTTCTTCCTCCAGATCATCTCAGGGAGATTTTGCTCACCACCACCGCCTCAGGCTTCTCATTAGGGATAAATGTTGGGGAAAAATAGTTGTTAAAACCACTGACACTGGAATCTCCTTCCATAAATTCTCAATAAACATGTCAGAACAGAAAACGTCACCATGTCAGCGATGATGATGAAGCATTTCCCTGTGAGAAATTGTTTCACATCTGTGGGTTAGTCTTTGAATAATCTCTATATAAGATGTTGTTCTAGAAACTATTAACTAAAATATCAAACCATCTTCAGGATTTTGGACTTGGAAGTCTAATAAACATATCACTAGCATCTGAACCTTTCCTGGACTGGAATATGGAATTGCAGAACATCTACAAAATATCCTACATGTTCATCCTTCACTACAATCGTCCACAGACAGGAGTGACACGAGCCGGACGATGGTCGTGATGCAGATCAGGCTCCGGGTCAATGTCGGCCTCGTGGACTCCCTGACTCAGCTCGAGCCGAAGCCCTCGGGTGCACGGTCGATAGCGCATGCTGAACACGTGCTAATTAGCATTGTGCTCTCACAAGGTAACTCCGCAGGATGAGAGAGAGATGATTGTAAAGAGGCCTGGCGTGGTTTTTTTGAAGTCGTCTGCCCTTGGGAAAGTGTTTGATACGCTCAGCACTTCTCTCTGTGAACGCAAGAATTTTACTCAGAATACTGAAACCGTCTCTCAGCAGCATGTGTTAGAGATCATGTTTATATTCACGTTATAAGGCGTAATCGAGGGAATAATTGAGGAGTCTTTAATTAAAAAGGTACAAAAGTAAACACACACAATGTTGAGGGCAATGTTCTCTTTACCTCAGAGTTAATCAGTCTGCGCAGGAGTGCATGGGGTCTGTGGTTTGCTTTGGAGTTACAAATGGTCAACGCTTGGACTTTAAGATAATAAATATTATACAAAGAATACAAAAAATGTGAATCTGTACTCTCTGGATTTCCCCAGGCAGCAGGACTAGCCATCAAACGTCTCCTTTACTGGAGTATCAGTACACAGCGCTGTCAAATTCTCCATTCTGATTGGTCGGAAGTGTTGATTTTGACATCAGAAGGAAATGTTTAACATTGAAGGAAGGAGTCTCCAGTATCAGCGATAATAGACAGAGCTGGACAGACAAACTGTTTTTCCCCTCTTAATAATGTAAAGAATAAAAGAAATTTGTGTTTCATAGAGGTTCTGTTATAAAATGTTACCATAAATGGATAAAAGTATGATTATTCTTTAATAAACCAAAACTGATAATGGTGCTGATAATGGTACAGCATGATAAGAGGAATAAAACACTTTGAGACATAACTTCGCTTCAATACAGAAACCTGTCACTGATTACATTCAGGACAACAGGACAGGTGGACAACAGGATGAAAGGACAACAGGAGAGCAGGACAACAGGATGAAAGGACAACAGGAGAGCTGGACAAGAAGAGAGCAGGACAACAGGATGAAAGGACAACAGGAGAGCAGGACAAGAGGATGACAGGACAGCAGGGCTACAGGACACCAGCAGAGCAGGACAGCAGGATGAAAGGACAACAGGAGAGCTGGACAACAGGAGAGCTGGACAAGAAGAGAGCAGGACAACAGGATGAAAGGACAACAGGAGAGCTGGACAAGAAGAGAGCAGGACAACAGGATGAAAGGACAACAGGAGAGCTGGACAAGAAGAGAGCAGGACAACAGGATGAAAGGACAACAGGAGAGCAGGACAAGAGGATGACAGGACAGCAGGGCTACAGGACACCAGCAGAGCAGGACAGCAGGATGAAAGGACAACAGGAGAGCTGGACAAGAAGAGAGCAGGACAACAGGATGAAAGGACAATAGGAGAGCTGGACAACAGGATGAAAGGACAACAGGAGAGCTGGACAAGAAGAGAGCAGGACAACAGTATGAAAGGACAATAGGAGAGCTGGACAACAGGATGAAAGGACAACAGGAAAGCAGGACAACAGGATGAAAGGACAACAGGAGAGAAGGACAACAGGAGAGCAGGACAACAGGAGAGCTGGACAACAGGAGAGCTGGACAACAGGACCACCAAAATCTGACCGTTAAGTGGGTACGTTGATGGCAAAACCCAGCTAATGTTTTTTTTGAACTGATAAAAGAAACAGAGCCATCTTGTTGGTTTTCTTTATATGTTTATCACCGACCCTGAGGGAAGAATTCCACTAATTAAGCCTCTTTGTCCTCTGTGCAGAACTGCTTCCTTTAGCGCTTTCTGTTGTAGCCGCGTAATGAAGAACCCTGCAACTGGATCCACTTCCTGTCGGCTCTGCTCGCGTGTAGCGCTCACATGTTAATAATATCAAGACAAGATCATCCTTTATCCGTCCCACATAAGAAAGAATTAGCAAGGAAAATATGGGTTTCTAGATTAACGGTAATAATTTAGCTTCGATCTCTATTCTGTTGGGAATCTGAGATGTTTTTGTTTCTTGAACCCGACCTCAGATATGAATAAATGAGGACCAGATACGACTCGGTGGGCGGAGCCTGGTGCCGTAATGGATTTGGAGCTTGTTCCCATGGACACGCTTTTCCTTAAATCCTGCACAGAGACCGACTGAGAATCCTGGGAACTCATTATCCCTGACTCTCGTCCTGTTTTTCTAGCATGGTACAGTCTTATTTAATAAATAATAAACAAACAAACAAACAAACAAATAAATACACAAAGTCCTTTTTATCGAGTGTGTTTAGTTCTGAATTGAAGTTCTATTCAGTATGCGATGGTTTCTATGGCGACAGCGAGCTGCTCTAGGTCAACAGATGTATGGAAGGAGTCTCCAGTGCCAGTGCTTTATAACAGACAGGTCCTTTTCCTCTTCTTCTTCTTCCTCTTCTTCTTCTTGTGTGTGTGTGTGTGAGAGTGTGATTTTGAGTGTGTGTGCGAGAGTGAGTGTGTGTGATCGTGTGTGTGTGTGTGAGTGACTGTGATTGTGAGTGTGTGTCTGTGAGTGTGTGTGTGTTTATGATTTTAAGTGTGAGTGTGTGTGTGTGTTTATGATTTTAAGTGTGAGTGTGTGTGTGTGTGATTGTGAGTGTGTGGAGGGGAAAAAAGGGCCAAGCTGTGTGTGATGTGCTCTTATGTAATCTGTAAACACACACACACACACACACACACACACACACACTGCTGCTGCTGCTGTGGGAGTGAGGCTTTAGTATTCCAGGCAGAAGGGGACATGCTGTACAAAATACACACACACACACACACTGTCTCTCTGGGTGCTGCAGTGAGGAACACAGGTTATGGTCAGTCCACTCACAGTGAAGGTGAGAGATGGTGTAGTGATTGCGGTGATCAGCTAGCTAGTTTACTACTGAGTCAGCTAGCTAAGTCACTACTGAGTCAGCTAGCTAGTTCACTACTGAGTCAGCTAGCTAGTTCACTACTGAGTCAGCTAGCTAGTTCACTACTAATTCAGCTAGCTAGTTCACTACTAATTCAGCTAGCTAGTTTACTAGTGATTCAGCTAGTTAGTTTTCCACTGATTCAGCTAGCTAGTTCACTACATAGTCAGCTAGCTAGTTTACTACTGATTTAGCTAGCTAGTTTATTTTCACCTGAGACTGGCTGTATTAGCTGTATTAGTGTGTGTAATCAGTTAGCTAGCTGTAGGAAACAGTTCACGCATGTCCGTGTCGGTCATAGTGTTCATTTCTCGTCAGAGTGTGTCATGGGTTTGTGTTATTAGTTTTGTTTATACACAGAACATGATTTATGCAAATTTATTCGGAAATCCTTCACAAGACATTCAGAAGTTGGTGTGTTTGTGTAAATGTTCATATAAAGAGGCTCCATATTCTTCCCTTTGATCAGCTTCAAGTGATAAACTTATTGATTTGATTTGAAATTGATTGTTTATTAAAAGAGAGAAAGAACACATCTCTCTCTCTCACTCTCTCTTTCTTATTCTCTCTCTTTTTTCTTATTCTGTCTGTCTCCCTCTCTTTTTCTTATTCTCGATCTCTCTCTCTCTCTCTCTCTTTCCTTCAGTGCCTCATTACAATAAAACCATTAAACAGGCGACACAATTTAAAGAGAAGAAATCCATCATCAGGTAATAGCCACTCGTTCTCCCGTGATGGAGATTACTGACTGATTAATGTCTGGCGTTTGGCTGTAAATTACTCAGCGTGGTCGGGGCCACGTCGACACGAGAGCCGCTCCCGCTCCAGTTCCCTCTTCCCAGCAGGCAGGTGATTTCTCCACGTCTTTCATTTGCGTTATGACAGACGCCGTGCTTTTAATCTATTACCTCAGATCTATCAAGCCCTGGCTTCCTCCTCTCAGCTCTCAGACGGACGGAAACCGTGGAGACGGAGAAGGTTTCCGCTTATAAAACATAGAACTATCAAATCAAAACAGAACATCGAGAGTGTCAGAGAGAGAGAGAGAGAGAGAGAGAGAGAGAGAGAGAGAGAGAGACAGAGACAGAGGGGGATAGAGAGAGAGACAGACAGACAGAGGAGATGAAAGTAAGAGAGAGAGTGAGAGAGAAGGAAAGAGAGAGAGATAGGTGGGGGGGGCAAATAAGAAAAGAGGGGGAGTGAAAAAAGAATGAGAGAGAGGGAGAGAGGGATAGAGAGAGAGAAGGAATGAGACAGAGAGAGAGAAAGAGGGAGAGAGAGAAGGACAGAGAGAGGTGATGAAAGTAGGAGAGAGAGGGAGAGAGTGAAGGGAAAAGAGAAAGAGAGAGAGAGACAGACAGACAGTGGGGATGAAAGTAAGAGAGAGAGTGAGAGAGAAGGAAAGAGAGAGAGATAGAGAGGGAGGGGGCAAATAAGAAAAGAGAGGGAGTGAGAAAGAATGAGAGAGAGAGAGAGAGAGAGAGAGAGGGATGGAGTTGAGTGTTTAAAATGACACAATAAAGAAAATTGGACATGCAGATGAAGGAAAGAGAGATAGGTTGAGAGAGAGAGAGAGAGAGAGAGAGAGAGATGGATGGAGTTGTTGAGTCTTAAAGTATAAAACACACCTGCAGATGAAGGAAAGATGAGAGATGGATGGATGGATGCGAGCGGATGAGTATCGTGACACAGACCGGTTCAGAAAAACCCGCACCAGCCATTCCGCCTGAATCCGAGAAAAGGTGAAAGGTCGCGTGTGAAGAGCGGACGGACAGACAGACAAACAGACAGACAGACAGACAGACGGACAGACAGACGGACGCGGCGTGGTTGTTCCCTCTGGGGTTGGACTTTTTTTATTCATCAGAACTCGATGCATCCAAAAGCTGAGGATCATTCCAGTGTTTCTGCTTTTTGGCACCTTTTTAGAGTTCGTTTAAAACAACACACTGAAATTATCCCGAAAAAGAGAGAGAGAGAGAGAGAGAGAGAAGAGGAGAAAAGAAATAAACAACAACAGCGCAGCTACGGCTGTGTGGAACCTCCGAAACCCAAATATCTACAGTTACAGAGAAAAGAGTCAACAACAACAACAACAACAACAGAAAAATAAACAAATCGATAAATAAATCAATTAAATTAAATGAAAAAAGCCGTTAAAAGTCGTTGCAGGTTGATTCGTTACCAGAGCTAAAAGATAAAGATTAAAAAAAAGGAGAAAAAGAACGAAAAGAAATACACGCTAAGGTTTTTTTTAGCATTGCTTTTTCCCCCGTTAGAATTATTGTTATCCTTTAAAACGTCTCAAGAGCAGATTTCCTGTAAATTTATAGAGCATGCATTTGTCATTTTTCTTCTTCGGTATTTATTCAGGAGTTTCATGTCCATCATTTCGTCGCTTGCTTTATTTTTTCTTCTCCTTCTTCCACGAGTGTTCGTCATCCTCGTCTTTTTTTTTTCTTCCGCATCGCCCTCTCCTCCTCCTCCTCCTCCTCCTCTCTTTTTTTTTCTTTTCTTTTTTTTTCTCCCCCTGTCCTCCGGCTTGGCAGTGGATCCTGGAGTGTCCGTCGGGTTGACCTCTGACCTTTCTCCTTCAGCGTCTGGCTGAAGGCGGGAGGAGGGATTAGAAGAAAAAAAAAAGAAAAAGAAAAAAGAAAAGTAAAGGAAGGAAGGAAGTGGAGACAGGGACGGGGCGAAAGAGACGAGAAGGTTCTGGGTTTTTAAAAGAATAAATTTTTCAAAAGTGTTCCAGCAGCGTCGTGGTGGAAAATCTTGGCGTTTTTTACATTTTTTAAATTTTTTAAAATGTTTTTTTTACCGCTTTAACTTCCTGTTCACGCGCTCACCGCTTTCTCAGTCTTTTTTCTTTTTTGGTGTTACTTTTTTTTTTTTTTTTTTTTTTGCACTTCAGAAAAGTCTTTAAATGAATTCAAGTTAGAAAATTAATACATTATACGTGTTTATAATGTATCGCTTTGTTTGCAGTCTGGGCTTTTCCTTTACTGAAATCCCTACTGCTGTGTTTCACAGTTTTTTTTAATGTAAAAAATAAAATGAAAATAAATAAATAAATAAATCAAAAATGATCAAACCAGACGTGGAAGGAAAAAAAATGAAAGTTTATCTATCTATAATCCCGGGCCTTGTTTCGACACCAGACTTTAACACGCCCTTACCGACTTTTAGTTTTATTTTTTTCCCCCCGAATTCTGGCTTCATCTTAAGCGCTAACTTATAACCATATTTTATTCGCTAGAAGTAAAGAGGGATTATCAGGAAATGTCAAAAAATGGCGGACGAACGAAGCAAAATGGTGTCCGAGTGTAAGAAAGAAATGTTCCGAAATTCAGCTTCTGAAATATCAAAACTTCTTTAGCTAAGATAGTAGCTGGGTCGCTCCAGCTAAGCTAGCTAATCGTTTTGTTAGCAGATTAGCGAGCTAGTATGAGTATGAGTATATCAAAAAATAAATAAATCGCCATGGAGATTGTTTCAACGCCAAAGTCATGGTGTGGTCACTGTTCTCAGAGATCGTCGGCGAGGGCGTGTTCTGAATGGTAGTAAAAATATCAGGGCCAAAAAACGTGTCTACACACACACACACACACACACACACACACACGAGCTGGTTTTCATCTAAGATAAAAATGGCGGGAAAAAAACAAAAAGAAAAACAAACTCATGCAGACTGTGGAAAAGAACAGAACCTGCGTCTCCCTATGGTCAAACGTTACAGCTCTGATCTTTGTTTCTGCCCATCGTCATGGTGGTGTTTGTTTCCACGGCGACGGCATTCCTCATACCGGCGTGGTGCGTCGGTTGGCGGAGTTTCCGTGAGCCGAGTCCTTCAGGTCCTTCTGGATGCAGTTGTGGACCTGGAGGAAGTCCCTGTCTGAGTTGTAGGTGGCTGTTGGGGTTCCGTGGCCTCCCTTTAGCGCGTACATGGAGATCTCAGTGGAGGGCAGAGTGCCGAAGCCTTTCAGTCCAACTGGAGAGGCTTCACGTGACTGCGAACGCTCTGTGGAGCGTGACGAGGAGCGCGACTGGGAATTGGAGCGTGAGCGGCGCCGGTAACGGTAACGGTAGCTGGGGATTCGGGTAATGGCCGAACCGTGCAGGTAATCGGCGGCTCTCACGCCCGACCTCAGCTCGCGGTGCCGGTCGATGAACATGTGCACGGCCAGAACTCCCACCATCTCGGCCATGATGAAGGACAGGGCGCCGAAGTAGAAGCTCCAGCCATACGAGTAGCTGTTCTTCTTTGAGTCGCTCTTGGTGGGGTCGCCAGCGTTCGCCGATATGTAGACGATCATGCCGATGATATTGCTGAGACCTGATGGAGACACAGCATCACACACACAGCACTTAGCATGTTTCCCTAATTTCCCTGATACTTGCTAACAACAACAGTTCTTAAGCTAGCATGGGCCTCACATAACACCACTTTATTTCTTCATTTCATCCCTTTCTAACATCTTTTCCGCAGCCTCGATAAAGATAAAGCTAATTAAAATAGCTAGCAAGAGCTGGTTAGTTCCGCTAGTATGCTAATATGCTAATTCCATGCTAGGGATAGCCGCTAAGAACTTGGTTCGAAACGCAGCTCTAAAATCCTTTATTTTAAAATAGTTTTGAATCTAGAAAGGAGATAGGACAGCGAGTTTTAGGCTAATCGCATTAGATGCTAGTTTTGGTCTGTAGTGAATGTGTTAGCCTAGCATTTGCATAAAACTAGCCTTTTGTGTTACTGGAGGTGATCTGAGGTAATGGTGACCTGCACAATGCTGCGTTCTGTCACACACCTGTCTGCGCTGGAGTCAAAGCCAACTGATAGATCATGGGGAAAGTGTGTCAGGGACATCGTATTTTTAGAGTGTGAATCCCAAACGGCCTCTTTTTAGCCTAGCAACAGGATCCGAGGCAGGAAACGAGAGTGAGCTGAATTTTTCCTGCTTCTCCGTGTTTACAGTATCAGTAATATCTTTTTATTTCTTTCTGTGATTATTAACAGCGTGGGTTTTTTTTGTTTTTGATTTTGGTTGTGGACGTAGCGTAAAAGTTACAATAACACGTCCCCCGTGCTCTAGCGTATTCTGTAATCTGTAACCCGATTAGCTCGGCTGCGTTTTCTATAAGTTTATATGAACATGCCGGTTCTCATAGGTTTTTGTTTCCATAGCAACTGTTTGTGGAGTTTTAAATGACCCGCCCATCATATTTTTTTTTTCCAGAAAATGTCTCGTACAACTAAAGTAAAAATCGTTCGTGCTGGTCAGGATTACGGTTAGGGTTAGGGTTAGGGTTAGGGTTAGATTAAACTGCTGTGATGTTAAACAACTTCAGGAAATAATCCTGCCCCAGGGTTGATTACTTCCCTCACACAGCACAACATGTAGAGTTTTATTTTTAAAATAAATCCTCCAACTGTACCCTACACCTGCACCCTAACCTCTAATCCATAACCTCTCATCCCTAACCCATAACCTCTAATCCCTAACCCCTAATCTCTCATCACTATCCTTTAACCTCTAATCTCTAACCCCAACCTTTAATCCCTAATCCCTTCTGCCTAGCTCCTAACCCCTAACCTCTAATTTCCCTCTAATCTCTAACCTATAACCTCTAATGCCTAATCCCTAACCTCTAACCCCTAACCTCTAATCCCTAACCTCTATTCCCTAACCCTAACCTCTAATCTCTAACCCCTAACCTCTAATCCCTAACCTCTAATCCCTAATCCCTACTGCCTAACTCATAACTCCTAACCCCTAACCTCTAATCCCTAAACCCTAACATCTAATCCCCAACCCCTAACCTGGAACTCCTAACCCTTATCCTTGAAAAGCCCAAAATCTAACCCCTATTCCCTAACCCATAACCTCTAATCCCCACTGCCTAACTCATAACTCCTTACCCTAACCTCTAATTCCTAACCCTAACTCCTAACCCTTTAATCCCTAACCTCTAATCCCTAACCCATAATCTCTAATCTCTAACCCATAACCTCTTATCTCTAACCCCTAACCTCTAACCCTAACCCATGATCTCTGATACCTAACCCTAACCCCTAACCCCTCATCCCTAATTTCTAACACCTAACCCCTAAACTCTAGCTCCTACTTTCTATCTCCTAACCCCTAAACTCTAGCTCCTACTTTCTATCTCCTAACCCCTAAACTCTAGCTCCTACTTTCTATCTCCTAACCCCTAAACTCTAGCTCCTACTTTCTATCTCCTAACCCCTAAACTCTAGCTCCTACTTTCTATCTCCTAACCCCTAAACTCTAGCTCCTACTTTCTATCTCCTAACCCCTAAACTCTAGCTCCTACTTTCTATCTCCTAACCCCTAAACTCTAGCTCCTACTTTCTATCTCCTAACCCCTAAATCCCAACCCCTAACTCCTAAATCCTAAATATCTTTTACTTTTATCTTTCTGACCGATTGTTTCTTAGTATTCTCCTAATGTGGGCTGAGCTCCAGAATTATTGGCACCCTCCTAAATGACTGTAATATAATCAACAATATCAATCTAATTTCTGACTCTTGCCCCCGTAACCACCGACGCTGCAGCTGTAATTTCGTAATCTCCGTATTTTTTTTCAGAGTTATTAAATTTCACACTGTGTCTCGTTACCTGCCGAGACGAAGAGGATCCCGGCGCTGAGGATGATGTTGTGGCGGGACTTGTAGAACTCGCTGGCAGCTATACACAGGCCTCCCATGAAGAGCAGGATCACGCTGAGGATGGGGAAGATGCTGGATGCTCTCACGGCACCTACAGAGCGAGACGAGAGAAAGATGATCAATCATGCTGATAACGCCCAAACATCTCGTCACGGGATGGCAGGAGATCCGAGAGAGAGAGAGAGAGACATATGAGAGAATATGGTGTTTTATGATTTCATCATCATCTGCTCTGTTCTCTTCACAGCACAAGGCGATATAATAAACATCTAGACGTGTGGAGCATCCTGACTCTGTGTTATCTCTAACAACCAGCAGAAGTGTTCAGAACACATCACCACGCTTAGATTAGACTCTACTGTGACAGCTCCGTAACCAGACCTGCGAATATCCGATCCACTGCTGTATCCCGGGACCTCCAGCAGGTTTCTACATGCTAGCGGAAACGTCGGGTGGAAATACCATGTCCTGATCGCTTCCTGCTGCTTCTCCTACACTTCTCAGACTCCTTACAGAGAAAACCAAATGAGCTTTCACTCAAAATGATGAACGACATTTTAATTCTCCAGCGTTTTCTCTCTCTCTCTCTCTCTCTCTCTCTCTCTCTCTCAGTCTCAAACTTGTCTGCTTTTACTTTTCCAGCTCAGGGACCCAGTGAAGCGTCCTGTATGGTGGGAGTCTTACTGAGTGTCCCACATCACTGACACCTTCTGTCTGTTCAGGAATTTGCATCGTTGACCAAGTGGCTTGACCTGATTCAAATCCCCTGAGTACCCTACACCTACACACTTACCCTAACCCCCAACCTCTAATCCCTAATCTCTAATCTCTAACCCATAACCTAACCCTTAATCCATAACTCCTAGCCTTACCTAATCCCTTACCCCTTACCTCTAATGCCTTAACCCCAACCTCTCATCCCTAGCCTCTAACTCCTAACCCGAACCTATAATCCTTAACCCATAACCTCTAACCCCTAACATCTAATCCCTAACCCATAACCTCTAACCCTTAACTTCTAATCCCTAACCCATAATCCCTATCCTTTAACCTATAATCCCTAACCCATAACCTATAATCCATACCCCGTAACCTCTAATCCCTAACCGCTACTGCCTAACCCCTTAGATCTAACCCCTAGCTCTTTCTTACACCCAACCCCTAACTCCTAACACCTTATGGCTAACACCTAATCCCTTATCCCTAACCCCAACTCATAACACATAACTCCTCACCCCTCCTGCCTAACTCCTAACCCCAAACCCCTAACTCCTAATCCATAATGCCTAACCCCTAGATCCTAAATCTCCTTCTGCCAACTCCTAACCCCTTGCTCCTAACCCCACAAACCCCTTACTCCTAACCCCTAACCCATTAGAAGTTAGGGATTAGGAGTTACAGTACGAACAGTGCACATTGTCTAAAGCTCTTTGTTTGGCTGAAATTCCTCTCATTAAGGAGCAGCTCAGATTTCTGCTTCTGCACTGAGGAGTTCTTATTTAAAATCAGAGTCATGAGGCGGATTTGACCATTTAACTGCCTTCCTGCTGTGTTTGATGAGCTCGCTGGGTTCCTAACAACCATCTCAGACAAGATGCTTAAACAACGAAGCCACAGGACTTTGATTTAACAACTTTAAATGAATTCAGGAAATGTTAAGAATTGCGTAGGAGGTTCCGGGTTCGATGTTGACCTGGGTTACTGTCTGTGTGGAGATTCACATGTTCTCCACAGGGTTCATCAGGGTTCTCTAGTTTCCTCCCCAATCATGGAGTGTGTGAATCTATCATTTCCTTCCTGCTTCCTGTATCCTTTTACACACACACACACGCACAGAGTTCTGGTGGGACGAGTGAAAGGTGCCAAAACTTTTGGAGCTCTCCTGAGAGGCGGGATCACTGGATACTGGATACGGATACGGATGATACGGATGCGGTATCAGATCTCTTTCTGGGTCTCGCTGCACCATGGTGTCGCCCTCATTACCCTTTAATGCTAATAAAAATGTGTGACAGGAGGATAAGACAGTAGCACTCTGATCATGGCTGTCTTCCTTCGCCATAGAGACGTCACTCACAGCAAAATGTCCTTTCACTCTAAAATCTCAGAACAGTGTCTCTGGATGCTGACACACACACACACACACACTCCGTCTCGCCTCCTGTATACCTGAGTGAGCTGCTCAACTAATGAAATTCACACACCTGAGACCTGAGCTCCCCCCCCTCTCTCTCTTACCTTCTCTCTCCCTCTCCCCCCCTCTCTTTTCCTCTCTCTCTACCTCTCTCACACCTTTTCTCTCTCTCTTTCCCCCCTCTCACTCTCTTGCTCTCTCTTTCTCTCTCTTCCTTTCTCACACTCCCTCTCTTTCTGTCTGTCTGTCTGTCTGTACCCCCCCCCCTGTGCTTGGCACTGTTCTTCCACAAACAGTCTGAAGACTGAGGCAGAGTTTAGACATTCGGAGTGATAAATGAGACTCAGGGGTGCTGTTTGTGTGGCAGGATAAAAACGCAAGGAGAACGAGACATGCGGTGAAAGAAGGAGAAAGAAACGGAATGGAAAGAGGAGCGTCTCGACATGTTCCGCCAGAGTGGAAGAAGAACACTTTCTTCTTTTTGCAGATCCTGAGGCTCTAAGCCGAGGCTAACTCTAACACTGATGCTAACGAGACCTCTTTCCCTTGTCCTTTAATAATAACTGAGGAATATGGAGGGGATTTGACGTCCCTTTTCCCCATTGACAGATTAGAGAGAAGGAGAGAAAGAAAGAGGGATGATCTTTATGGAGGATTTGAGGTGCGTGATTAGCAGGAAGGTCACAGATTTGATTTGGGTCAAGGTCAGTCGCGCTAGCGCTAAACCCTGAGGGGAAAACCAGTGAAGCGGCAGAGACGCATTTTACCACATTTACGCTTTTTTTTTTAAGGATACAGCAGATCCCTGTGACACGCATCACTCACTTACACAAGAGCGCTATTAAATAGTTCTGTGTTCCATCCAGAAAATTAGGCCAAAATGTTTTAGCACATCGTAAACGCCTGCAGTGATTTGAATACGTTGCTAGCTGAGTCTAATGCTAATGCTAACACTAATCTATTAAACTTTATTCATTTTCTAATTTCAGTTCCTTATCAGTTCATCCTTCACTCAACCTTGTTTGCATGTCATTTGTGTAGTTTGTGTTTAGCTTGCTCGCTAGCTCTTAAATAGTGGACTGTAGGTATCGCTACAGATAGGAAAGGCGCACGGTGTTGACATCACTTGGCAGTGATTCGTTCATGTGATGAAGCAGAGGAACATTTATCACACTGAGGTTGGTTAGTTTCCTTACCCAGCATGCCCTCCAATGTTTTATTCCTCTCATACCACACACACACACACACACACACACACATACACACACACACGTTTTATCGATGGAGCATCCTCTTTGAGCTCTGCTCTGGTTTCTCCTCCGCAACCGCACGCTGAAAGGAAATTAGCATGCGCTCTTAATCAGCCTCCCACCGCTCGCAATGTGCTGACGCGCAGGACAGAGCCGTGCTAATCCGATGCTCTGGCTTGCAGGATCATCAATTAAACTGGGCAAACAATTATTAATCCAAGCTCACACACACACACACACAATGTGCTAAGTCTGCATGGTGCCCGTTATTCTTATATGACAACCAAATATTAGAGATATGATGTAAGTTAGCTAATGCTAGCACTGATCATAAAGATTTGATATTCCTATTAAAATGACTGAGAATTCCTGTCAGGTTAGCTTACACAACCACACTGATCTAATCATTCAGAGTAAATACTGTGTTATGTGTCAAGGTTTGCTCAGCATTTACTTCAACATTAACACTCTAATAGTAGTGCTAACACTGTAACACAGTAACAATGTAACACTAACATTATAACGCTGTAACACTAACATTATAACACTGTAACAATATAACACTAACACTGTAACACTGTGCCACTGTAACACTAACAGCATAACACTGAAACAATGTAACACTGTACCAGTGTAACACTAACAATGTAACATTAACACCATAAGACTCTAACATTGTATCACTACATTTCTTGCATTTGGAAGACGCCCCTTATCCAGAGCGACTTACATTTTATCTCACTTTTATACAACTGAGCAACTGAGTGTCCTTGATCCTTGCTCAGGGGCCCAGCAGTGGCAGCTTGATGGACCTGGTTTTTAAACTCACAACCTTCCAATCAGCAGTCCAACACCTTAACCACTAAGGTACCACTTCCCTAACTAACACTGTAACACTGTACCAATGTAACACTAACACTGTAACACTATAGTAATGTAACACTAACACTGTAACACTGTACCAATGTAACACTAACACTGTACCAATGTAACACTAACACTGTAACACTATAGCAATGTAACGCTAACACTGTACCAATGTAACACTAACACTGTAACACTATAGCAATGTAACATTAACACTGTAACACTATAGCAATGTAACGCTAACACTGTACCAATGTAACACTAACACTGTAACACTATAGCAATGTAACACTAACACTGTAACACTGTACCAATGTAACACTAACACTGTACCAATGTAACACTAACACTGTAACACTATAGCAATGTAACGCTAACACTGTACCAATGTAACACTAACACTAACACTATAGCAATGTAACATTAACACTGTAACACTATAGCAATGTAACGCTAACACTGTACCAATGTAACACTAACACTGTAACACTATAGCAATGTAATGATAACACTGTAACACTAACACTGTAACATTATACAAATGTAACACTAACACTGTAACACTATAGCAATGTAACGCTAACACTGTAACACTAACACTGTGCCAATGTAACACTGTAACACTATACCAATGTAACACTATCACTGTAACTCTATAGCAATGTAACACTAACACTGTATCACTATACCGATGTAACACTAACACTATACCAATGTAACACTAACACTATACCAATGTAACACTAACACTATACCAATGTAACACTAACACTGTATCATTATACCAATGTAACACTAACACTATACCAATGTAACACTAACACTATACCAATGTAACACTAACACTAACACTAACACTGTAACACTATACCAATGTAACACTAACACTATACCAATGTAACACTAACACTGTAACACTAACACTGTAACACTATACCAATGTAACACTAACACTATACCAATGTAACACTAACACTGTAACACTAACACTGTATCACTATACCAATGTAACACTAACACTATACCAATGTAACACTAACACTGTAACACTAACACTGTAACACTATACCAATGTAACACTAACACTATACCAATGTAACACTAACACTGTAACACTAACACTGTATCACTATACCAATGTAACACTAACACTATACCAATGTAACACTAACACTGTAACACTATACCAATGTAACACTAACACTATACCAATGTAACACTAACACTGTAACACTATACCAATGTAACACTAACACTATACCAATGTAACACTAACACTATACCAATGTAACACTAACACTGTAACACTAACACTGTATCACTATACCAATGTAACACTAACACTATACCAATGTAACACTAACACTATACCAATGTAACACTAACACTATACCAATGTAACACTAACACTGTAACACTAACACTGTAACACTATACCAATGTAACACTAACACTATACCAATGTAACACTAACACTATACCAATGTAACACTAACACTGTAACACTATACCAATGTAACACTAACACTGTAACACTAACACTGTAACACTATACCAATGTAACACTAACACTATACCAATGTAACACTATACCAATGTAACACTAACACTATACCAATGTAACACTAACACTATACCAATGTAACACTAACACTATATCAATGTAACACTAACACTGTAACACTATACCAATGTAACACTAACACTATACCAATGTAACACTAACACTGTAACACTAACACTGTAACACTATACCAATGTAACACTAACACTATACCAATGTAACACTATACCAATGTAACACTAACACTGTAACACTAACACTGTATCACTATACCAATGTAACACTAACACTATACCAATGTAACACTAACACTGTATCACTATACCAATGTAACACTAACACTGTATCACTATACCAATGTAACACTAACACTATACCAATGTAACACTAACACTGTATCACTATACCAATGTAACACTAACACTGTATCACTATACCAATGTAACACTATACCAATGTAACACTAACACTGTAACACTAACACTGTAACACTATACCAATGTAACACTAACACTATACCAATGTAACACTAACACTGTAACACTATACCAATGTAACACTAACACTATACCAATGTAACACTAACACTGTAACACTAACACTGTAACACTATACCAATGTAACACTAACACTATACCAATGTAACACTAACACTAACACTATACCAATGTAACACTAACACTATACCAATGTAACACTAACACTATACCAATGTAACACTAACACTAACACTGTATCACTATACCAATGTAACACTAACACTATACCAATGTAACACTAACACTGTAACACTATACCAATGTAACACTAACACTATACCAATGTAACACTAACACTGTAACACTATACCAATGTAACACTAACACTATACCAATGTAACACTAACACTGTAACACTAACACTGTAACACTATACCAATGTAACACTAACACTAACACTATACCAATGTAACACTATACCAATGTAACACTAACACTGTAACACTAACACTGTATCACTATACCAATGTAACACTAACACTATACCAATGTAACACTAACACTGTAACACTATACCAATGTAACACTAACACTATACCAATGTAACACTAACACTGTAACACTAACACTGTAACACTATACCAATGTAACACTAACACTATACCAATGTAACACTAACACTAACACTATACCAATGTAACACTATACCAATGTAACACTAACACTGTAACACTAACACTGTATCACTATACCAATGTAACACTAACACTATACCAATGTAACACTAACACTGTAACACTATACCAATGTAACACTAACACTATACCAATGTAACACTAACACTATACCAATGTAACACTAACACTGTATCACTATACCAATGTAACACTAACACTATACCAATGTAACACTAACACTATACCAATGTAACACTAACACTATACCAATGTAACACTAACACTGTAACACTATACCAATGTAACACTAACACTGTAACACTATACCAATGTAACACTAACACTGTATCACTATACCAATGTAACACTAACACTGTATCACTATACCAATGTAACACTAACACTGTAACACTATACCAATGTAACACTAACACTGTATCACTATACCAATGTAACACTAACACTATACCAATGTAACACTAACACTGTAACACTATACCAATGTAACACTAACACTATACCAATGTAACACTAACACTGTATCACTATACCAATGTAACACTAACACTATACCAATGTAACACTAACACTGTAACACTATACCAATGTAACACTAACACTGTATCACTATACCAATGTAACACTAACACTATACCAATGTAACACTATACCAATGTAACACTAACACTATACCAATGTAACACTAACACTATACCAATGTAACACTAACACTGTAACACTATACCAATGTAACACTAACACTGTAACACTATACCAATGTAACACTAACACTGTATCACTATACCAATGTAACACTAACACTATACCAATGTAACACTAACACTGTATCACTATACCAATGTAACACTAACACTGTATCACTATACCAATGTAACACTAACACTATACCAATGTAACACTAACACTATACCAATGTAACACTAACACTGTAACACTAACACTGTATCACTATACCAATGTAACACTAACACTGTATCACTATACCAATGTAACACTAACACTATACCAATGTAACACTAACACTGTAACACTAACACTGTATCACTATACCAATGTAACACTAACACTATACCAATGTAACACTAACACTGTAACACTAACACTGTATCACTATACCAATGTAACACTAACACTATACCAATGTAACACTAACACTGTAACACTAACACTGTATCACTATACCAATGTAACACTAACACTATACCAATGTAACACTAACACTGTAACACTAACACTGTATCACTATACCAATGTAACACTAACTGTAACACTAACACTGTATCACTATACCAATGTAACACTAACACTATACCAATGTAACACTAACACTGTAACACTAACACTGTATCACTATACCAATGTAACACTAACACTATACCAATGTAACACTAACACTATACCAATGTAACACTAACACTGTAACACTATACCAATGTAACACTAACACTATACCAATGTAACACTAACACTGTAACACTATACCAATGTAACACTAACACTATACCAATGTAACACTAACACTATACCAATGTAACACTAACACTGTATCACTATACCAATGTAACACTAACACTGTATCACTATACCAATGTAACACTAACACTGTATCACTATACCAATGTAACACTAACACTATACCAATGTAACACTAACACTATACCAATGTAACACTAACACTGTAACACTAACACTGTAACACTATACCAATGTAACACTAACACTATACCAATGTAACACTAACACTGTAACACTAACACTGTAACACTATACCAATGTAACACTAACACTATACCAATGTAACACTAACACTGTAAGACTAACACTGTAACACTATACCAATGTAACACTAACACTAACGATGTAACCCTGTAACAATGTAAAAATGTA